>NC_052944.1:87831364-88131364 GCF_013358895.1 Oreochromis aureus | reverse complement strand
TGTGAGCAAAAACAAAACCAAAAAACCCCCCACCCTTTCCTATTGGTCGAAAAAAGTACCGTGTCGACCAATCAAAAAATGATATGGCAACGTGGCATCTAGTTGTTAAGAAACAGGGGGAAGTTTTAGGAGTGACGGCGGTGTTCTGAGATGTGAGAGATTTGAGACGTTTAGCGCAAATCTTGTGTAGTTAGTGTGTAGTTAGTGTGTAGTTAGTGTGTAGTGTAGTCAATAGTTTTGCTGTGTGTGTCAGAACAATGAGGCGGCTGCTGAATGTTACAGGTGTTACAGGAGTGATACATCTCCTGTTGTCAGGCCTGCAGGTATCAGGCTGTTGTTCTCCTTTATCTCATAGTGGACAGAAATTATTTTTTGGAGTGGCACAAATAATTTGTGTGGCATCAGATTTGATGCAGAACAGCTGATTGTTCTGTAAATAGTTTGAAATGTTTATTTAAAAACGCCTTGGCTGCATTAAAAAAATAAATAGCTGCAAAAACTTTGTTGTTTGCCAAACTGAGTTACTTTTTGAAGTAGTAACTATATAATTAATTGCCCAACATTGGTCATTATATCCTGTATTTTGCAGACAGAGAGTTACAGGACTCTCTCCCAGACCACAGACTCATAATACAAGTCAGAGCTTTATGAAGAAAAAGAAAGAAAGAAAGTTGTGTTTTCAAAATTGGAGTTCAAGTTATTTTTACTTCCAATAGTGTTAACATACTACACCGGTCATGAACAGGATTTTTTACATTTTCATTGTAAGTGGGCTAAAGCAGTTAATTAAAAGTAGTCTAACATAAATGTAAATGCTGTAATTTGATTATTTTAATAAATCATGTAACTTGGATGGATTAGATGCTGGCGTGACCACAGTGCACACGTCTGCTGTCGCTCACAGTGGTCCAAGGGATCGCTCAGGGAGTTTGTGTGTTCGCTCAGACACGTGAAATATTTGAGGAACATTGGTGGAAACATTATGGGTTCATGAGTCAGACGTGGATCAAATATTGTGCAGTATTTTGAAGTTCACTAAACATAGATGTTTACATTTTTCATTTATTTTTTATATTGCAAACATTTGCACTGTAATCAGTATTTGCACACTATTTTATATAATTTTTTGACAATCTTTAAAGCCATTATTCAATACATTGTTATTGTTAAATAAATATCATCAAATAATCGAGATCTCAATTTCAGTGAAAATAATCATGATTATCATTTTTGCCATAATCGAGCAGCCCTACTCTCCAATGTAGAAGTCTGAGCATTTCCTGGGCAGAACACTGCAAAAGTCTATGAACTGGGTGGAGAATGATCTCGTTTTCCGGTAATTGTTACAATGGATGTGGTTTCACCTTACTTCCCTGGTTACTCCACAGGTGGCAGGTGAGCAGTGTTGGGACTAACGCGTTATTAAGTAACGCGTTACAGTAACTACGTTATTATTGTGGTAACGAGCACGGTAACTAGTTATTATGCCAAAACCAGGAACGCGTTACTCGTTACTAGGATTTAGATAGGCTCGTTACTCGTTACTTCGTGTGGTGGATATCGCGGAGCTTCCACAGATTCAATAACATTAGCAAGTGGTGGAAGCCAGCAGGTGGATGAAGGAAAAGGGAGGCAAGAGGAGAGACCCGAAGCGGCCGCCGGTCCGCGTGTCAGGTGAACTGAACTTCAGGTAAGAAGTTATGACCTGCAGTTTATCGGAGTCAGATATAAACCAAGTTTAGGTGGAGTTTATTTTCGGTATGCTGACATTTTCGTACTGCGTGCTAGCTAGCATGACGGAGTTTCTATACAGCTGGGTGGGTGCTATATTACTGATGTTGAACTTTATTTTGTTCATACGGTTAATTATTAGAGTTGCCAACCGTCCCCTAAAAAACAGAATCGTCTGGTATTCAGAGAAAACATTATGCGTTTCGTACTGAGGTGAAAAGGAACACAGTTTGTCCCGGACTTCAGCTACAATGAAAAAGACACAAAGCTGAAGCTGCACAGCTGCCTCTTCTTCTCTCATTCTCTCCTGTTTCTACTTCAATCAGGAAACTGATCAATGATCAGCTGATCGGCTTTTCTCTCTTGTTTGTTTATCGCTCACTTTGCGCCAGAAAGAGGAAACCAGCGGATGTCGCGTTAAACAAGAGCAGCACGTTTAAGCTTGATCAGCTGTTGTTAGAATTTATTTAATATTAATTTCTAGTATCAGCTGATGTTTGCTGGAGCCACAGCTGTAAAGCTGCTGGTCATGATATCGGTTTGGTTATCTGGTGAGAGGGAAACATGCAGATGAAACCAGGAGATGTCCTTACTGAATCATCAGAGCTGAACAGGTGATGTAGAAACAGGTTTACCTTTTAGGTGACATGAATGAGTTGAAGGGAAGTTATGAGCTGTTTCTGAGAGACAAATAACACCAGGATCCTTTTCTAAGTAGCTGACAGCTGGTAACTGTGCAGGGGCGGATCTAGCAAAGTGTTGCCAGGGGGCCAGGTAGGGCATTAACAGGGAAAGGGGGGGACAAGGAAATACTTTTCTTTATTATTCTCATTTAAAATGTCTCGCTTTTAAAAAAATAATTATCTGAGTCTTACAACAAACGATTGATAGATTGATACATATATACCATCAGAACAGTGTACATCACTGTCACAACAGTGTTTATTTTCATTCAAAGGCTTTATGATTTTTCCTATAACGGTGGGCCGGTCTCTAGTCATAATGCCCGGGACGATTTTTTTGTCCCAGTCCAGCTCTGTATGCAGCTCATCTGCAGTCTGGTGTTACCTACATCTTCCTATTCAGAAGGCAGAATTTCCAAGTTCTGAGTACAATCAAAAGCACCACGGCTGCAGTTTTTGTGTTGGATGTAAAAAGCAGGCTAGAATCATGCGGCGATCAACGACGGTCCAGGCATGGGATTTCTCTCGTGGAAATGTGCACATTATTTTTTCCTTTCTATTGGTAGGTGGCACAGTGCACTTGTGGCAAGTAAGCAAGCTAGAAGACTGACAATCTTGCTGGGTATCCAGTTACGGAAGCAACACATTAACAAGAGAATTCTGAGTAAAACCAAAGTTACTTTCCCTAGTAACTAGTTACTTTGAAAGTAATGAGTAACTTGAAGTAACTGAGTTACTTTTTTAGAGAAGTAACTAGTAATGTAACTAAGTTACTAATTTAAAGTAACTTACCCAACACTGCAGGTGAGTGAGGCTTTAGGGATGGGTATTGATAATATTTTAACGATTCCGATTCCATTTTCGATTCTGTTTAACGATTTGATTCTTTATGGATTCTCTTATCGATTCTTTTGAAAAAGGAGAACACTCAGGTCGATTAGCTTAGAACTTTGTTTTTATCTTCTCTTTGAGCAAGATAGAAATTTAGGAGTAACATGGCCTTACAAACCCAACAGTGCGATCTCAAGAGAACCAGCCTTCAATGGGGTGTCACAGGGTCCCCAGGAAAAAAAAAATGTAAATGTAAAATAATAAAATAAATATTCTTCTGTACTATAACATAAATTATTCTGTAGCAATTACACAAGAATATCCAGTAATGTCCCTACCTACAATTAAACACCTTCACTTACCGAAAATCGGGGGCATCTGCTGTGACAAATGGGTGCAAGGCTTTGACCACAAACTTAGTCACTGCTCGGTGACATTCATCCTGGCCTGAAAGGAGACGCTACCGGTAGACTGCAGCGAGAACTGCCAGCAGCTGAGCCAGCCAGACTCTGTCTGTCTCTCTCATCACGGTCACCTAAATGCACAGTAATGGCAGGTTTTGTAATAAAGCAGATCGCGCTAAAATAAATGCACTGTTAGTTGATTATTTACCTGCCGCATTAACGGGAGAGGACGCACAAACATTACCGTTGCTGCTGAGTTCAGATTCACGAGTCCGGAGCGGAATTAAAAACATGACATTCATTTAAGGTCATCGCGTGTTTTGTGAGCAAATGCTTTTGCAGATTCGTAGTGTTTCCTCCCTTAAGTGAAATATCTACTTTGCAAGTATTGCAAGTTGCCCAGTTGTCATCCGTTCTGGTAAAGTATAAACAAACTTTTGAGCGTTTGAGCCGCCATGGTTCCTGCCAGGTAAATGACGCTCCGCAACATGGTGACGTCACTCGGAGCGACTGGAATCGATAAGGGAATCGTTTAGAAAAATGGCAAACGATTCCAAGGAATTGAAACAGTGGGAACCGGTTCTCAACAAGAACCGGTTTTCGATACCCATCCCTATGAGGCTTAGATATTTTGTATTGACTGTCTCTATGGGTTCTATTCTCATCACTCTTTCATCACGGACTGATTTCAGTGATGTTTTCTGCCATTCATGTCCACTGCTGTGAATGTGTCACCGTAAGAGCTCAATTTAGCCTCTCAGTGGCCTTCTACACTGTCAGCATTGCCAATTGTTTATCCAAAATTGATAGTGTGTCTCTTAATTCAAATATGCTGCTAAGAACTGATGGTGTTTCAGATTAACAGGTATTGCAGATTATATGGTGTTAGTCCAGCAGGTGTATGGCAGACTTGCTTTGTTTTAAAATTTGCATTCCCTGATTTTTTTTCTTTTTTGTGTGACATACAGAAATGTACTGAGACATTTTCTAATGCTAGTTTATGCTTTAGAACAGGATTCAATATATATTCAAAATATACTTGTTTGATAATTAAATTTTCCACACTTAGCTGTTTTGTAATTATTATTTTCTTCAGTTATTTATCTGAATGCATGACAGCAGCACTGAGTTTACATTCAATCACAAACCTCTTTATTACTTGCTGCTATTTTTTGTGTTGTTTAGTGTAAAATAAAAGAGAACCAATAAATATCAAGCTTTAAAAATGTTGCCTTAGTGTCACAGTCCTGGGTCATGAAAAACAGTGGGTCGTGTGACCAATGTTCCCTCTGATTTTTCACGTGTCTGAGCAAACACACAAACTCCCTGAGCGATCCCTTGGACCACTGTGAGCAACATCAGACGTGTGCACTGTGGTCACGCCAGCATCTAATCCATCCAAGTTAGATGGTTTATTAAAATAATCAAATTACAGCATTTACATTTCTGTTAGACTACTTTTAATTAACTGCTTTAGCCCACTTACAATGAAAATTTTTAAAAAATCTAGTCAATGACCTGTGTAGTATGTTAACACTATTGGAAGTAAAAATAACTTGAACTCCAATTTCGAAAACACAACTTTCTTTTTTTTAATTTTTTTTTATTAAGCTCTGACTTATATTATGAGTCTGTGGTCTGGGAGAGAGTCCTGTAACTCTCTGTCTGCAAAATGCAGGATATAATGACAAATGTTGGGCAATTAATTATATAGTTACTTCTTCAAAAAAGTAACTCAGTTTGGCAAACAACAAACTTTTTTGCATCTATTTTTTTAATGCAGCCAAGGCGTTTTTAAATAAACATTTCAAACTATTTACAGAACAATCAGCTGTTCTGCATCAAATCTGATGCCACACAAATTATTTGTGCCACTCCAAAAAAGAATTTCTGTCCACTATGAGATAAAGGAGAACAACAGCCTGATACCTGCAGGCCTGACAACAGGAGATGTATCACTCCTATAACACCTGTAACATTCAGCAGTGGCCTCATTGTCCTGACACACACAACAAAACTATTGACTACTCTACACACAAACTACACAAGATTTGTGCTAAACGTCTCAAATCTCTCACATCTCAAAACACCGCCGTTACTCCTAAAACTTCCCCCGTTTCTTAACAACTAGATGCCATGTTGCCATACCATTTTTTGATTGGTCGAGATGGTACTTTTTTGGACGAATAGGAAAGGGAGAGGGGGTGGGGGTTGTTTTTGCTCACAGGCTTTCAAGCCCTTTTTCTTATAAAACGCTGTTTTTACAGTTTCTTCCCGCAGTAAATATAAACAATGATAGTATTCAGGAAGAAAACCAAACATTGCATATTTTTTGTAATAATTTTTTTATCATTTTATTATGGTTTTACGTGGCTTATCAACGCAATTTAAAAACTGGTATAAAGTCAACACTTTGCCAGCTAAAACACCGGTGTCGGCACATAAGGACGCTGTCATAGCCCGTCAATGACGTTGATTGGCTGCGTATATACGCATTATATACGCATTATTGGCTGAACTATGGGATAAGGTGGCATCGTTCTAATTCCATATGGGAGCAGCCAGTCACTCACTGACTAACACTGCAAAACACAATTGTTAAAGTATTAATTTTAATTTCTATTCAGGTTATATTTTCTTTGTGCGCAACGCAGATTTTCTGTGCGCAGAGACCGTGCCAGCGGTGCGCAATTGCGCACGTGCGGAGCTTAGAGGGAACATTGCGTGTGACCTGCTGTTTTTGAAACATTGACTCACAACACACAGCAGTCGTAGGACAAGTAAAAACTTAAGCAAAACAAACTAACAGTTTGCACATTTCCAGGAATCTGATTTATTCATAGGACAGTACAACAAACACAGGAAGCAAACACACACACTCTCACCCACAGCAGCTGATTGTAACATGAGCTCATATGAAAGACTTTGGAGCCACAGCAAGGACCGTGAAGCTGCGTTGGAATGAGAGCTGTGCCAAGGGGGCTTTCCAGAAGCCAACAGAGGAGATTGTGGACAACAGACGGGCACCTTAAGGATGAGGGGAGCGTGCCAAGCTCCATCGACAGCGCAAAGGGAGTCCAAGGATGACATCATGATTCTGTGAAAAGCACAGGAACCAGAAGCTGATGACAGAAGTTTCCTATGAACATCACATAATGCTGTGTCACTGTACTGTGCATACAATGACACACTGAAGACAGCTGGGATCATAACAGCAGTAAGACAACTGGATCCAGCACCGAGTATCCCCCACAGGACAAAGGCCTGAAGTGAGGTGATTGGGGTTGATAGAGGCTATAAAACTAAGGCTACGTTCACACTGCAGGCGAAAGCACATCAAATCCGATTTTTTCGCCCCTATGTGACCCGTATCCGATCTTGGTATGACAGTGTGAACGGCACAAATCCGATATTTTCAAATCCGATCTGGGTCACTTTCGTATGTGGTACTGAATCCGATACATATCCGATGTTTTAGAAAGCAACTGCTGTGTGAACGATCAAGTCGCATTAAATCCGTCTTTTACGTCACTGACACAAGACAGACGCCAATTATCAGCGCCGGAGAAGACATCGCGAAAGATTTCCTACCATCCGGTGAAACTGTTGGGAAGACAAAGTTGGAGAAATGTGAACATTTTATTTTTACTGTATTTTCTGCAGATTCTGACAGAAATCTGCAGCTATCCTTTGAAGCACCGCTCCTCTAAAACAGCAAAAAGGATCATTATTAGGTCATCTACATTATTATGTAAATAACAAAATAACTTAAAGCAAAAATCTGGAAACATAAAGTCCGAAGTCTTTATATTAAGGGCAATCAGTCAAACAATATTGTTTGCTCTGGGTCTAAACAGAGTGAGTTCTGTGTGACATCATCTTTTGCGCATGCGGGCCGCTTTGAGCGTTCACACTGGAGAGCGTTTGATGTCGCATTTTATGTGTAGTGTGAACAAGCAGACAAAAAAATCGGATTGATCAAAAAATCGGTATTGAGCATTAAGACCTGCAGTGTGAACGTAGCCTAAGAGTGCTGATGAGGCCTGCTACTTTCAAGATAGCTGAGACCCATGTTGACAAATAACAAAACCAACTGGTATGTTTGAATGTCTATTCTACATACATTTGGACTCTGGTCCTATGGACAGTGATGGGAACAACTGGAAGAGACATCTATGAGGCACTGTAGAACTTAACTGCTCTGCAGAAATATGTGGCGGACCACACATCAGGAGGAGATGCGTCACAAGGCTGGATAGCCTGGTTGACATCTGGACAATGGTGGAATATGTTCTTAAAGTTCTTGACACCCATTCTTACATTGGTGGCATTGTTTGACCTTACCGGAAGTACTCCGGAAGTGTGTAATATAATCCATAAGCGTGACGAATTGCATCCGGTGAGGGGAGGGGGGGGACTCCGGAAGTGTGTAATATAATGACAGGAAGGTCCACGTGTTTAACAACGGCTCTGATCAGCCTGGAGAACAGCACCAGGTTTACAGAGACCGAACAGAGATGAATGAAGACCTGCTGAGAACTGGAGACCTCAGTCTGACCCTGAAACACCCCACAGAGAGAGATAGTGGAGGATACAGATGTAGAGTCTACGGGGAGATCAAGAGATACAAAAGAGTGCTGCTCAGAGTCAAAGGTTTGTGTGTGTGTGTGTGTGTGTGTGTGTGCGCGCGTGTGTGCGTGTATGTGTGTCTCTAACTGTCTTATGTGTCCTCTGCAGGGAGAGATCAGGTCCAGGATCAACCAGGACAACCAGAAGCAGCTCTACTGATCTGACTCCTCTGATGGCTGATCAATCAGTTTGATCTGTGTGTTCTTTGATTATTGATCAGTGATGTCAGAGTGGAGTTGTGGTGGATTTTTGTGTGATATGTATAACTATGTAACTATATACACTATATATCTATGTGCACTGAACATATATATTTTAACTTTCATGTAGAGTCTTAACCACAAGACATGTTGCTTCACCGAGGTTTATTAGGTAGGAACAGTAACAGGGCAGTTAATGTAAGGGGAGAGTTCTCCTGAATAATTTACTCTCTGGTAACTAACCTTCCCTAATACACGCTCAACGTCTTTCATGCAGCACAACCAAAACAGTAACATTGTAACAGAGATCCTGAACACATCACAATAAAATATCATACAATATAATCACACACACACACACACACACACACACACACACATATTTTTGAACCCACACTGAAGTGTTTTTATATATGAGAAAGCATGTAACCTATGTAGTTATAAGATTATATGTTATAAGATTGTTCCACTTGCTGTATAAGATTTAATAATTAGGATTAATGTGTGACCTTTGACCGTGTCATGACCTATTGTGATAAGCCAGAGCAAGGGGTAGTCAGAGTCCTGATTGGCCTTTGGCCAAGACTTTAGCCGCTACCTGACCCCTGCAGCTGTGTTGGGCGCGTGGGAAAGTTAGCCAGCAGCAGTGGGCGGGGATACTGGTCCCTATATATTAGGGGACCAGAGGACACCCCCAGAGCTCTTTTCCTCCTGCTGCTGCTTCATGTCCGTCTCTGTGTTACTCTGCTGTCTGTGCTCAAGGCTGTAGACCCCAGGGTTTTTGCTTTGCTTGCTTTCTGCTATATAATTCTCTTGCTAAATGTCTGTATGTATTTTTCCTGCTGTTCATATGACTCAGTGTATTAAACTCTGTTCCAAGAATTCTACTCTTTTACAGAGCATCTTTTTGAGTGTCCTGTTTTTAATTGGATCTAAAAGGGTTTTAGCATCCGGTGAGGGGAGGAGGGGACTCCGGAAGTGTGTAATATGATCCATACGTGTGACACCTGTTGTGAAAAAAAAAGTTTTCTTCCTTAGAGGGAGGGGGGTCTGCGGAGGGAGGAGAATAAAAACAGAGAGGGCCGGCACTTTTCTATGCACAGACAACATGGAGCCCTTCATTCTGCAGCCCTGTGTTCCTCTGTACTTGGACGGGGAAGAGATCTGGGGATCCGAGAGGGAGGGGTTCCTGAGGGGTGACGCAGCAGATTTCTGTTGAGTCAGTGCTGTATAGAGAGACAGAGCGACAGTTAGTTTTCCACAGACAAACTCATAGTTTGAATGTTTAAATATAATGACAATTTTCTCAGTAAAGGAACAATTTCTTTCAATAGCGGCTTTATTTGACTTTCTTATATTACAGATGCAATAAAAAACCTTTAAGATTATCCGACTAGTAACGGATTGCAATTATATAGCGCTTGGTGGAGGCAAGCTACACCATTGCTTGTATGTGTTTAAAAAATATATATATATATCTCCCTTAGTGAAAAGAGCACCTCACACATATTCAGAAATCGGCCTTACTTAAACAATTAAAACACTCTCGGATGAGGTATTTTGGTTTTGTGCAGTGTCAGGAGTTTTCCTGTATTGCAACCCAGGTTGGAATAAACGCTCAGACAGGTTACCGTGTACACGGGGAGACCCAGAGAGACTCTCCCTTATAGCATAAAGAAGTAGTCTTTTATTGAAAGCACATACAGGAAGTGATACAGGAAGAGATAAAATAGCTGCTGCGTGCAGACTGGAGTACAGAGTGTAACTTCCCCATTTAAGAGTCTGCACAAAGTGTGACTTACTGAAAGAGCAAACATAAACATAAAGAAATGTACTTTTGAGCATAACATAATAAACATTCTAAAATCCTAAGAAATCCCTTAACATGCAGCCACTCCTTCTCAGACCAAAGTAAACAGTTTTTCTTCATTTTTTGAGCTACTTTTCCAACAGGTTTTCTCAGTAGCAGAAAATAGACAGAAACCCTCAAAGAAAATGGCCTTGTTTTACGCACACCAAGGAGGAGTCAACAAAACGTCATCCATAAAAACAACCCCTCTAATTGATATTAGTATTTCTTAATGCTTGTAACCTAGCAAAGTACCGACACCCGTGCAAAGAATTTCATACACATTAAAAACAATTTCATCCTCGGATGAGGTATTTTGGTTTTGTGAGGTAAAGCGAACGGGTTTTCTCATAAGCAGAAAACAACCAGAAACCCTTAAAAGAAAACGGTCTTGTTTTACACACACACATCGCGGGTCAAGAAGTAGTCAACAAACCGCTCTAGTTATTATCAGTATTTTTAATGCTTATAACCTACAGTGCGCCCACATCATATGTGTAACAAATAAATAAATAAATATCCTTAGTGAGAAAAGCCTTGCGCATATATTCAGAACTCTATCCCAATTTTTTATTAAAACACCTATATGAGGTATTTTGGTTTTGTGCAGCCACTCCTTCCCGATCAAAGTAATGAGTTTTTCTTCATTATTTTGAGCTACTTTTACAACACGTTTTCTGAATAGACAGAAAACAGAAACCCTCAAAGAAAATGGCCTTATTTTACGCACACCAACAAGGAATCAGACGACCGTCCGGGTAAATTACCTCCAAGAGATCGGGATGCTTCCACCGTCTCATACCATAAGCGTATGAGAAAAACAAACAAACATTATTTTTGTAAGAGTGTGTGTGTGTGAGAGAGAGAGAGAGAGAGAGAATCGATCAAACTTTTCTACAACACGTTATACCACTCCGGGTCAGGAGGGGCGATATAGCACGGACCGGCTGGATGACTACGCCGGATGGAAGCATAACCAGAAGCGTGGCAGCGAGTTTCCTTTGGCCTTCATTTTGCTCCATGATCAGCCGTTAAATCTTTCCTCAATATTGCTGTAATATAACAACAAAGTTAGTTTTTTAAGATCAGACAGGTCCCAAAACATTCCTTACACACAGTCACTGAATTAGCATCTGTGGAACAAATAAGCTTCAGGGACTGACTTGTTTTTTTAGAACCGACCTTTGACACTTGGATGTTGGCTTAATTTTTACCCAAAGAGAAATTTGACCCTAATACGATACTGTTGTAACCACTTACCTCAACTTTGATGGGTTTTTTCACAGCTATTTATTTTGGAAAAAAAGTAAACAGGTTACAAGGACACAATGCACATTGCAGAGTACATGAATGGGAATTCCTCCTCTCTATACTTACACTCCTCCCTAACAAATGCCAAGTCATCATCTCCATATTGTGTGTCCCACTTTTTGAGTTTCATTGATGTGTGCCCAAGTGCACAAGATGTAAAAGAATGCATCAGTTTTTTAAGTCCCCGGTCCAACAAGATGCCATTCATTTAAGAGACTAATCATTTTTTGATTTTAAATGGTGCTAACTTCAACGCAGTAACATTACAAATAAAACATATTAGAACTCATTTTTTGTTGGACACAAGAACAACTCAAGCATATTTTTCGGGAGCCGAACTAGGGCTTACAAGTTTGCCGTGCCCCTGGGGACCAGTGCGAGGTTCTGCTGCAGATCCTGGCGTGGAGGGTCCAGACACTCCCACAGCGCAGACTTTGCTATCCGCACAGAGCGTTTCTGGTATAGTAATTGTGGCACTATGTTAAAGACAGAGACATGAAAATAGTAGCCCCCCATTTTATTTGATGCTCAGAGACATTTTCTTTTAGTAAGGCCACTGTAATGTCAGTTTTACTGTTGTATATGTTCCACCAGCAGAGGGCGCTCAGTCGTGTACGCATTGGTAGCTGACGCTACACTAGAAGAAGTAGTGTCAGTGGTGAAGAGGCAGCGTACGGCCCGCACGCCGAAAGAACTGATTAATCAGATATTTTTCTGTCTTTACAGGTAAGCTGGGTGGTTGATAATATAAACAGATGTTATAAGAGTGACAGACAGCAGTGGCGATTAATGATAAATGTCGTTTGTGCCGAATGTTAAGCTAAAGAACTAATTTCCAAGTTGGTCCAGTTGTTAGCCTGTGCCGATCCAAGTGTTAGACTGTACCGAAACTCAGTGCGCTCGGTGCAGGTATTTTTTGGGTTAAAGCCACAAGATATATGTTTTGCACAATAAAAGAGAATGTCAATTGATGTATGTTTAGTTCATGAAAAGTGAATGCTGTAACAATATGCTAAGGAAAAATGTTTATTTGAAAGAGATCTGGTTTGATAAATACAGTTAAGAAGACAGGTTCATAAATAGATTAAAACAGTAGTAAAAACGTTATAAAACTGTAATCAGAGTTCACTGTGTTATTCATGCGTATAGTAAAATGTATTTTTGTGATTTAACCAGTTTATCAAAGTGGTGCATATGAATATGAAACTGTATAAGTTACTTGTATAAAGTAATGCTCGCTACACTAGAAAAAGTAGTGTCAGTGGTGAAGAGGCAGCGTACGGCCCGCACGCCGAAAGAACTGATTAATCAGATATTTTTCTGTCTTTACATTTTTTCTGTAAAAATAAATATGTTGCACGAGAGATGAGTTGGCCCATCATTTCAGCGGTGTAACATAATCATCCACAACTATTTTCAGTTGCAGATGATAAAGGATTCAGAAAGTTTATTCATGCAGGCCCATATGACAGAGAATATGCATCTTCTTTTTCATATCTTAATTTATATTTAATTGTGCTGTGGTTTGCAGTGTTTTGTGTTGTTTCATTTTAAATTTGTTTAAAAGGAAAAGCTGAAAATTTAAATAGTTAAAAGTTGAACAGTGACACGTACAAACCCTGAAACACGTACATACTCCAAAACACAGACTCAGTCTGCGGATTTATCAGAAAATGCGTGGAAGATGTCGTCCCATCCAGAACAGTTAAATCCTTCCCAAATCAAAAACCCTGGATTAACGGAGATGTTCGCACGGCACTGGTGGCACGGAGCACTGCTTTTGCCTCCGCAAACACATCGGACTACAAACACGCACATTACCAACTCCGGAAGACGATCAAAGCAGCCAAACGTGGGTACAGGGACAGGGTGGAGCAACAGTTTGACAACCCTCGGAGTATGTGGCAGGGACTAAACACAATCACAGACTTTAGAGGGAAAACCAGCACACCGCAGACCACGGCCTCTCTGTGTGAGGATCTAAACATATTCTACGCTAGATTCAACACAGCGAACACCACGAGACCGGACAGTGTGCGCACCGCGGATGACATCAGTGCGCACACTGTGTCTGAGGAGGATGTGCGGAAGTGCTTCAGGAAGGTGAACGCGCGCAAAGCTACTGGTCCGGACGGGATTCCCGGCCGCGTCCTCAAGTCATGCGCGGCTCAGCTGGCTGGAGTGTTTACACACATCTTCAACCTTTCCCTCTCTCTGTCTGTAGTCCCAGCCTGCTTCAAAATGGCCACCATCGTCCCTGTACCCAAATCCTCCACCATTTCCTCATTGAACGACTGGCGACCTGTAGCCCTGACCCCCATCGTGAGCAAATGCTTCGAGAACCTGGTCAGGGACTTCATCTGCTCCGCACTACCCGACTCACTGGACCCTCTACAGTTCGCATACCGCCACAACAGGTCCACTGATGATGCCATAGCCCTGACACTCCATGCTGCCCTGTCACACCTGGAGAAGAGAGACACGTATGTGAGAATGCTGTTTGTAGATTACAGCTCAGCATTCAACACCATCGTTCCCTCGAAGCTGGACAGGAAACTGCAGGATCTAGGACTGAGCAGCTCCCTCTGCAGCTGGATCTTTAACTTCCTGTCTGACAGACGCCAAGTGGTCAGACTGGGCAGCTCCACCTCATCCCCCATCACACTGAACACTGGTGCTCCACAGGGGTGTGTACTGAGCCCTCTCCTGTACTCACTCTACACCTACGACTGCACGGCCACTAGAAACTCCAACATCATTGTGAAGTTTGCGGACGACACTACAGTGGTGGGTCTGATCACCAACGGTGATGAGACGGCCTACAGGGAGGAGGTCAGCGCCCTGACCCACTGGTGTCAAGACAACCATCTCACCCTCAATGTTGCAAAGACAAAGGAGTTGATAGTGGACTTCCGGAGGTGCAGAGGAGTACACAACCCCATCACCATCAACTGCGCCGCTGTGGAGAGAGTGAGCAGCTTCTGCTTCCTTGGTGTACATCTGGCTGAGGATCTTACGTGGTCAGTACACATAAACAAAACAGTGAAGAAGACGCAGCAGCGCCTCTTCTATCTCAGGAGACTGAAAAGATTCGGCATGAGCCCCCGCATCCTCAGGACCTTCTATCGCTGTGCCATTGAGAGCATCCTCACTGGATGCATCACCACCTGGTATGGCAACAGCACCGCTTACAACCGCAAAGCTCTCCAGAGAGTAGTGCGGTGTGCTGAACGGATAATTGAAGTGAGCTTCCTCCTCCAAGACATCTACAGGAAGCGGTGCCTGAGGAAAGCGGGGAGGATCATCAAGGACTCCAGTCACCCCAGCCATAAACTGTTCAGACTACTTCCATCAGGAAGGAGGTTCTGCAGCATCCAGTCCCGTACCAGCAGACTGAGAGACAGCTTTTTCCACCAGGCCATCAGACTGCTGAACACTTCATAGACACCTCACCCTCACTACTGGAACTTCAACATTATGCACTCCATACTGTACATTAATGCCACTGTTTTGCACATGTCCAACTACCAACCTCTGTATATTTTATATATCTTATTTTATTGTTTACTTTATTTCATTTGTAAAACATGTATATACACACTATATACACACTCACACACACACGTGTAAAAAACATATTTAGTACACACATTCAGTAATGTATATACCTTTATATATTGTACATATATTTATTACTTTTTAGATTAGCCATTTTTATATTTTGCTTGTTTTACGTTATTGTATTTTTGCACAACTCTGTTGCTTGTGAAGCTCGCACACAAGAATTTCACTCACATGTACTGTACTAGTGTACCTGCACATGTGACATGACAATAAAAAATGATTTGACACGTAAAAACTCAGAAGCACGTAAAAACTCCAAAACACATAAAAACTCAGGCTACATCCACACGTACCCGGGTATTTTTGAAAACGGAGATTTCTAAAAAATGCCTGTCAGTGTGGATATTTTCTAAAACTCCATTTTTGCATTTACGTGTGGATGAGGAAAACGGAGAAAACGCAGCGTCAAAGATGTGCGCCTTTTTTGACGTCACACTGTGCGCCACTTTTTGTTTCAGTGAAATGAATTTCTACAATACTGTTACTGTTAATTGTACTCTCTGCAGTGTTTAAATGCTTACATATACACACAGTTACTGTCCCTCCACACATACGACTCGGTTCTGCTTCTATGACCCATCTTTGTTTACTATTTCCCACCGAGGCTTCTAGACTTTTGATTGGCCAACATTTCTACACGTTTAGGAATATATCGGTACCTGTTGCTTTGGCATGCTCCTAGCAGCGTTTTCCTACATTTCTGCATTTACATGTGGACGGGAGTATTTTTAAAAATGAAAACGGAAAATCTCTGTTTTCAAAAATACCCGTGTACGTGTGGACGTAGCCTCAGAAGCACGTAAAAACTCCAAAACATGTACAAAAGACAACAGAAGTGCTCCAGAATGCTAGGCGCAGTGTTGAGCTTTTGTTACCTAGAGGCTACACAAGCCAGCAAGTACCAACGACTGGTGTGTGGTAGTAAGAGGTAAATGAACTTTTTTTTTTAATTATTTGAATATATATGAGTGCTTGTGTATAAATACACAAACAATATACATATGCCTTCAATTCTGTAATTTAAGTGATCTAGGTAGCTGTGTTTTGGAAATTCAGTTAATGCTAGAAATGTGTTTTAGAGTTTGTACGTGCTTTTTGGAGTTTGTACGTGTCTCTAGGGGCCACTGTATATATTTATATATAACCATATATAAATAAAACCACTCTTTTACATTAGTAATTCCTTTTGTGCATAATTTTATATTATTGTAATAATAAATTAATTAAAGCAACAAAACAACCTGAAGACCCGGTTCGTAGCCGAAAGAGCCGGCTCTTTTTAGTGAGCCGAGCCGAAAGAGCCAGTTCTCTAAAAAGAGCCGGAAATCCTATCACTATTAAACAGACTCTTGAGTCAAATCCGTAATGACATAACCAGTGTGCAGCCTAATGCACATCTTTTAAGTGTATGTTAATCAGTACATGAAGCGTTCCTCTGAAAAGAGTCCATCATTTGTGAATTTACAGATTTATTTTTTAACTACAGTTTTCACAAACCGCAGATGATGAAATCCTCTGTATTGTAGAAAATGTCTTTAAACTATCGCTGTTCCTACTTACTGAGCTACTTCTTTACTATGTGAATAAACAATTTGAATGAGAAAGGATTTAAAGATACATTGAAGCAAAGGCAAAAAAATTGTAATGAAATTTATGTGACCGTTCTTCCGAAATCCGGCAGAGATTGAAAATCCAAGAGCAGCTGCAATCCTCTGCATTAATGATCTTTCTGTTTCTCTCCTTCTCTGTGTGTTCCCTTCAGGCTTAGAGGGAATGTGATGATGTTTACCGGAAGCCCACACACACGGACCAGTACCTCCTCTTTGACTCCCATCACCCTCTGGAACATAAACTTGGAGTAATCAGGACCCTACACCACCGGGCAGAACATGTTCCCTCTTCAAGCAACTCAAGAAGTCCAGACGCTTTTCTTTCCAAGCTCCTTAGTCTATCATGACTTTAAAGAGATTATGAACAAAATGCAATACATTTTGGTTTTTGCTACATTAACAACTTTTCCAACTCTGATTTCCTGCAGGACCCACACGGACATCAGTCCAGACTGAAATCCGGTTCAGACAGCACACGCTGTCACGTTCCTGGGTCTGTTGACCCAGCATTTTGAGATTTAGTTTATTTTGATGTTTATGGTTTATTTCTAACTTCGTTAGGTTATCTAAGCTCATTTGTTTATTTAGATTCCCCTTGTGTCTTCTACCCCTGTGTTTTAGTTTCCTTTTGGCCTTTATGTGTTTCATGCTGCGTGTCTTATGTTGTCAAGGTTATATTGTCTTGTCTGTGTCTCATGTTTCCTGTTTTATTTTGAAGATCTATGTCCTATGTCAGTGTAGTCAGCTTTGCATCCTTTGTCTCGTTATGTCAGACCAGTGTCAGCTGTTTCCCCATGTGTTTCCACTTCCCCTAATCACCCTTGTGTGTATTTAGTCTGTGTGTTTCTGTTCATTCCTGGTCAGGTCGTCAGTTGTCCACGTCATATTTCCCATGCCATGCCATGCTTTCAAGTTTCTTACCTAGGTTTTTCTTATTGTTTGTCTAGATTTCCCAGTTTAGGCTTGTGTTAATTTTGCTTCAGTTTGCCTTGCCTTTTGTTTGTACCTTTTACCAGCCTCAGTAAATGGCTCGCTTTTTGTTAACATTCACGTTTTGCTCCCTGTTCCTTAGAGTCTGCATTTTGGGTCCTTTTTTGCAATTCATACAGTCTGCCCCCGCCAGACTGTGACACACGCAACATGTTCAAGCTTGCACGGAGGCCTTTCAGTCAATATACGAAGATGGTTAAGGCGAGAGATTGCTATTCTGTCTTTTACATCGGTACAAAGGGAGGGCTAAATGCCAAATAAGAGGAAAGTTGTTTAAAAAAAATTATGCTTTAAAACAGTTCAAGTATCTTTGTGTTTACGTCTTGTGTCTTTGATTCTTGGTCTTCAAAGTTAAAGACCGCGATAACATTTACAAATTCACGCCAGTTAGGTGTGTTTGATTTAACCCAGTAGTTGAACAAGTGGTCGTTGGTCAAGACAAAGTTGTCAAATAGCACAACGCCTGTGCCTTGCTTTATGAAGGAACCAGTTATGAGACAAACTGACTCGCTCAGTTCGAGCAGCAACATAACGCTGCGAATTTCAGTAAAAGGCTGTCGGCTCTTTCCAAAGGTCTCCTTCCTGTATTTCAGTGCTTCCTGGAAAGAATTTTTGGGGAATCTACTCTCCATTCATCGTTTCAGACGCGGATACTGCTGACAAAGTAGATCGTAAACCTCCTTACAGTCAATGCCGCTGCCCGTTTCTTTGATTGCCATTTTTAGACTCAATCCGTTCTGCCGTGCTACATCTAAGACTGATGTCATTCCATCGCTGCGCTTTGTATTATTTGATGCGTGTGGAGGTTTCTGCTGCCCCGGGATGGCTACATCTTTTATTTCCGTATCTGCTCCCCGTGGAAATCATATCTGGAATTTCTTATTGTCCAGACAATCAATTATGTCTGTGCACTCAGTCTTACGTTCGTTGTCGATGTTAACCAGCTCAAAGTAGCCCAGGTCATCGACGAAGCGACCTTCTCTTTTCAGAGCCTCGGCCGCAGTTATTCCCTTCTCCCCGTAAACACAAAGATACTTGAACTGTTTTAAAGCGTCATTTTTTAAAAAACTTTTCTCTTTTTTGGCATTTAGCCCTCCCTTTGCACCGATGTAAAAGACAGAATAGCACTCTCTCGCCTTAACCATCTTCGTATATTGACTGAAAGGCCTCCGTGCAAGCTTGAACATGTTGCGTGTGCTGTCTGAACCGGATTTCAGTCTGGACTGATGTCCGTGTGGGTCCTGCAGGAAATCAGAGTTGGAAAAGTTGTTAATGTAGCAAAAACCAAAATCAGGGCTCTAGAGTGCAACCAATATGGTCGCAAATGCGACCAAATTTTTCCGTGGTGCGACTAAAAAAAAAACATTTGGTCGCACCAGTGCGACCAACTGTTACCAACATTTGGTCACACCTGTTTGGGTAACAAAAAAAAATCTCTGCAACTCTCCATGTTGTCAACAGCAGACACACATTATGCCCCTATCGTGGACTAAACCAATCAGAGATAGTCAGGGGCGGGATCTCTGTGATTGGCCGTGGTCCAGTGGAAAGTGCAAGTAGAAGAGGGAGGTGAGTAGCTTTAATAAGGCGATATCAATTCATTAACGGATTCCACACAAAGGCGTAAACACAGAGCGACCCGACGCATCAGAATCAGCTTTGTCTTTCTCGGCTTTCTCACCGGACGGACACGCTGTCGGAGCTTAGCGATTCTGATGCGTCGGGTCCCCGCTGTGTTTACGTTTTTTTGCGCTGATTCTGAGCTGCAGGTTTTGTCTCTCCAACCAAAATTCGCCGAGCCAAAAAGAAGCAGCAAACTGCGCTTCACATTTGATCAATGTCGTCATGAATTCCCTCTGACTTTTGCTGTTTTGCTTCCCCACGATAAAAATTACACTTCCTACACAGCTCCCTGTGTGTACTTCAAGAACAGTTTCCCGTCTCAAATCTCTGTTTTCTGGATTATTCATTCGCTTATTACCCACCAGTCTACCGTTGTTTACAGCGCTGTCTTTTTCTTTTTTCATGTAAATGACGTCCGACAAGAAAGCCTAATTTCTGCTGTTCAGAAGAAGAAGTTGAAGAAATTTAAACTTCTTAAAATTATGCAAAATTGCAGAATATTGCAGAATATTTTTAAGGTTATCTGCTATAAAACGCCAGACCAGGAAAATCTCCTTCATGTTTTTCTGTGTTTTATTCTCAGTTACTTTTACACAAAGGCATCTGCTGTGATGTTCACAATTCTGATGAAGTCTCACAAGTGTCAGTACTGATAAATGATCAGAATTATAATATTTCTGACTGTCTGAGGCTAAATTGAATCGAATCAGGACTTTGAGAACCGGAATCGAATGGATTATAGAAATCTGTGATGATACCCAGCCCTAGTGAGCAGCCTAGGCCTGACAGAAGTGGATGTAGCTGTGGGTAATAAGAAAAGATGAAAAGAACTATTGATAACTTTTTTGTTAAGTTAAGGCCTGATCCGTCTGAAATTCATAGCCAGTGCTCTGACACAGTGCCATCAATCTTTGAATGCTGAAAAAGCAGCAGTGTATCCAGAAAACACACTTCATGCTGCAATAAATGCACTGCCCAAGTGTCCTCTCTCCCCACTGCCTTTCAGCAGCATGCAACAGCAAACAGGTCGTCAGAGGAGGCCAAGATGATGATTAAGTTTAACATTTTCTACAATATCGACAAAGCACTTTAAGCACAACATTGTTAGTTAATAATTTAGAAATGAATATTGTCTGTATGGACCTCCCCCCAAAGAAGGTGCACATGTAAAACTGCGGTGTTAAGCGAAGCGGTTGAAAAATTTGAGTGCGCCTAACTTTTGTGCTGGTACGCCTAAATTTTTTAAGTTAGGCGTACCAGTGCGCCCATGTCAAAAAGTTAGTCTAGAGCCCTGAAAATGTATTGCATTTTGTTCATAATCTCTTTAAAGTCATGGTAGACTAAGCAGCTTGGAAAGAAAAGCGTCTGGACTTCTTGAGTTGCTTGAAGAGGGAACATGTTCTGCCCGGTGGTGTAGGGTCCTGATTACTCCAAGTTTATGTTCCAGAGGGTGATGGGAGTCAAAGAGGAGGTACTGGTCCGTGTGTGTGGGCTTCCGGTAAACATCATCACATTCCCTCTAAGCCTGAAGGGAAAAAGAAGGAACTCACACATGTAAAGGAAGCACTTAAAACATGTGGTTATCCTAATTGGGTATTTATAATGTCAGCAAAGATGCACAGAAAAGAAGATCAGACACCAGCAAGGGAGGATAAGAAAGACAGACGCAACAACATTGTCGTCCCCTATGTAGCCGGTGTATCAGAGAAACTCAGGAGAGTTTTCTCCAAACACGACATCCCAGTGTACTTCAGACCCAGCAACACACTCAGACAGAAACTGGTTCACCCGAAAGACAGAACTCCTAAACGCAAACTGAACAATGTGGTGTGTGCTGTACAGTGCAGCGAGGAATGCCCAGACCTCTAGATCGGAGAGACCAAACAGCCACTTCACAAGCGCATGGCACAACATAGAAGAGCCACCTCCACGGGATAAGACTCAGCAGTCCATCTGCATCTAAAGGACAAAGGTCACTCTTTCGAGATGCCAACGTTCACATTTTGGACAGAGAGGACAGATGGTTTGAAAGAGGAGTGAAAGAAGCCATTTACGTCCACTGTGAGCGACCATCTTTGAACAGAGGCGGTGGTTTACGACACCAACTGTCTGCCATCTATAATCCAGTTTTGAGATCCCTTCCCAGACACCTTAACGCCCACTCACATTCTGGGCCATCTGACCTCAGGAAATCACATGATAGGGTGGAGCCAGTTTTCACAATGAGCTCACCCGAAACTCTGGCTGATTAGGACCCACACCCGCTTTCACACCTTGGCTCATGTGATTAGGTAGAGAATCATCAGGGGGTCCTTTGTCCCCCTTTGGGGGGGAAACTCCCACTAGGTTTAAATCTGGGACTCTCCACCACTGATCCTTAGAACTGAAGAAGCCTCTCGGATGAGAGGTGAAACGTCTTCAAGCAACTCAAGAAGTCCAGACGCTTTTCTTTCCAAGCTCCTTAGTCTACGATGACCTGGATGACTGAGAACCTTTACAGACATAAAGTCATGATAGTTTTTTTATCGCTTTCACTGTAAATAAATCTGCACAGTTAAAAAAATGATTTACATTTATTGTTTATTACTTTTATCGGACATCATCCGATCTCATTTATGCACATTTAAGAAATAACATGGAAAATATCCTTTTGTTTCCATTTGGAGACTTGGCATTTGAACCATCCCAAATATCTGGACCAGGGAACCAACTCCTCAAACCGGTAAAAAGGTCAAGGACACAGTTAAACGATCGCTAAACTAACCTGTTTTTGAATAAAAGAAAACCATATAAGCACGAGCCCTGGAATCTCGGTTTAGCACTACACATTACTTTTCTTATGTTCAGTATACAGGAGTTGCTGCCCACACTCTGAGTTACACTAATGTGTCTGTCAGCTGTCCCAAATGGAATGTCAGGCTGCACTCACGCCGGACACATCCTGACCTTATGTGCACGAGCCCTCGACTCAGCTGCAAAGTGCTTATGGGGTCAGTTTCCTTTTCATCAGAATTATCTGCTGTCATTTGGACATAAGTTGAGCAATGGTTTAACCAATTTTCCATCAAAGGGATGCCGGAATTAAACAGAACAGGATGTAAGCTAAGGAAATATAAGTTTGACTATGGAGCACATTTCCTTCAGCGTTCACAATAATGGATTGCATTTCTTTCAGTCAACTGACTGTTTTGGGGAAAAAGCGGCTAAGAGTTAGTGGGCTCTGTGTTTGTGGTTGTTGTTTTTTAATCACACTAGGAGTGAACAAAAGCACAAAAACCCTGTAAAGATGCAGACTGTGAAAGACTGATTTATACCACAAATATTACCAGCTGTAACTGGGCTTTTTGTGTTTTAAGTTATAAGCACGTGTCAAGACTTCTGTCTCCCATTGCTGATGTGATCCTCCTTTTTTGTTCCCTACTAATGATCTACGGTAATTTGTCCCCATAAAATAATAAGGCTTTAACAAAATCATTGTGATACAGAGATTGGATTTCTTGTGCATGCATTGGATAAAAAAGTAATTTTGTCTACACTGAATGTAGTTTACCGACTGCTCCTCAGTCCAAACTGACTTTATGATTCATACGTGTCAACTCAGGGAACTCCTGCCGTGACCTCCTCTCTGTGAGCACACACACACACACACACACACACACACATACGCAGAAGGAGAGAAACAGAAAGATCATTAATGCAGAGGATTGCAGCTGCTCTTGGATTTTCCAATCTCTGCCGGATTTTGGAAGAACGGTCACATAAATTTCATTACAAATTTTTTTGCCTTTGCTTCAATGTGTCTTTAAATCCTTTCTCGTTCAAATTGTTTATTCACATAGTAAAGAAGTAGCTCAGTAAGTAGGAACAGCGATAGTTTAAAGACATTTTCTATAATACAGAGGATTTCATCATCTGCGGTTTGTGAAAACTGTAGTTAAAAAATAAATCAGTAAATTCACAAATGGTGGACTCTTTTCAGAGGTACGCTTCATGTACTGATTAACATACACTTAAAAGATGTGCATTAGGCTGCACACTGGTTATGCCATTATGGATTTGACTCAAGAGTCTGTTTAATAGTGATGGGATTTCCAGCTCTTTTTAGAGAACCGGCTCTTTCGGCTCGGCTCACTAAAAAGAGCCGGCTCTTCAGGTTGTTTTGTTGCTTTAATTAATTTATTATTACAATAATATAAAAATATGCACAAAAGGAATTACTAAAGTAAAGAAAGTGGTTTTATTTACCAGTTTATATATAAATATTGTAACGTTCGCAAAAACCAGACGTTTCGATCTCAGTTTGTCCCTTTATTTAGTGACACAGGCAAACTGGCCGTTAACTCCAGGGAGAGTGCACTCGTACAACCCCTCACTTCAGCCCCGCACAGTCACACACAACCACAACAAAAAAACAGGACCCTCCCCTTCCTGCACACATTAACACCCTTTTTCCTGCAGCACAACCAAACATGTATCTTAAAGAAACAACAGCGTGCAGAGATAACCAACCTGACTGTAACATAACATTTAACCATCGCTACAATATATACAGTGGCCTCGAGAGACACGTACAAACTCCAAAAAGCACGTACAAACTCTAAAACACATTTCTAGCATTAACTGAACTTCCAAAACAGAGCTACCTAGATAACTTAAATTACACAATTGAAAGCATATGCATATTGTTTGTGTATTTATACACAAGCACAAGCAAATAATTAAAAAAGTTAACTGGCCGTCTCCCTCTCCAGGGAGAGTGCACTCGTACAACCCCTCACTTCAGCCCCGCACAGTCACAACAAAAAAACAGGACCCTCCCCTTCCTGCACACATTAACACCCTTTTTCCTGCAGCACAACCGGTGCTTAATTCACACACTGGTGACAGCAAGCTACATTGTAGCCACAGCTGCCCTGGGGCGCACTGACAGAGGCGAGGCTGCCGAACACTGGCGCCACCGGGCCCTCTGACCACCACCAGTAGGCAAACATGGGGTTAGTATCTTGCCCAAGGATATTTGGCATGCAGCCTGGAGCAGCCTGGGATCGAACCACCGACCTTCTGATTAGTGGCTGACCTGCCCTGCCACGTGAGCTACAGCCACCCCATAACAATAACATTTAACCATCGTTAAAGAGTCCGAGGGAGGGGAACGCAGCTCCGGCCGGGGGTCCCTCTGTGCAGGGTCATGGGGGCTCTGTACACGTCGCTCAAGGAAGGAGGGGAGGGACTGCCCTCTATAGGGGGCCATCCGGTCTCTGTGCAACGCCACTTTCCTCCCTCTAGGAGGCAACTGCACCCTGTAGACAACTTCCCCCACTCGCTCCAGGACGCTGCAGGGCCCCAACCAGCTGCTATCCAGTTTAGGACACCGTCCTTTCTTTCTCTTTGGGCTGTAGACCCACACCAGCTCCCCAGCACGGAAGTGCGTCCCCTTAGTGGTGATGTCATAATTCCTCTTTTGGCGCAGGCCTGCCTTCGCCAGCTGACCCCAGGCATAGGAATGTGCAGAATCCAGCCGGTCCTGCAGCCTCCTTGCGTAGTCCCGGCCTGGTGGTGCCTCTGGCGCGTCCGGGGGCTTCCCAAAAGCCAACTCCGCAGGAGTTCTAAGCTCTCTCCCTAACATGAGCAGGGCAGGCGTACATTGGGTGGAGTCTTGCAATGCCGACCTGTAGGCCATGAGGATAAGGGGAAGATGGTAGTCCCAGTCCCGTTGGTGTTCTGAGGTAAGGATGGCTAGCTGCTGGGCCAGCGTCCTGTTAAACCTTTCCACCAGTCCATTGCTTTGGGGGTGAAGTGGGGTGGTGCGGGTCTTCTTAATCCCAAGGCGTTCACACATGGCAGCAAATACCTTGGACTCAAAGTTACGCCCCTGGTCACTGTGGAGGGTCTCTGCTGTTCCAAAGCGGCTGAACATCCCCTCCACTAACACATCAGCGACAGTCTCAGCCTCCTGATCTGGGATGGCATATGCTTCTGGCCACTTGGTGAAATAGTCCATGGCCACAAGGACATAGCGGTTTCCTCTGTCTGTATGAGGAAATGGGCCCATGACGTCCACAGCTACTCGCTCCATTGGAGCTCCTGCTGGTTGCTGCTGAAGCTGAGCCCGGGACTGGTCCTGTGGCCTTTTGTGCGAGGAACATGCGTCACAGCTGCGGCAAAAGTCTTCCACATCCCTCCGCTGCTGACCCCAGTAGTACCCCTGGCGGAGGGTCTTGGAGACCCCAAAGTGGCCAGAGCCAGTGCTCCCGTGGCAGGCTTCCAGCACAGCTGACCTCAGCGACCTTGGCACCACAACCTGCCACCTCTCCTCCCCTGTGGCAGGATCCTTCCAGGCACGCTCCACCCCCTCTTTCAGCCTGAGAGCCGTAAACTTGGCCCACAGCCCCCTGGTACAGACAGAAAACCCAGTGACCTCATCCCAAAGGGGTCGCTCCCCCCTCTCCAGCCACTGCAGGACTGGCAGCAGGTCAGTGTCCTGTTCCTGCCGTGCCCTCCACTCCGCTGCATCTACCACCAAAAGAGCCCTGCAGGCGAGTTGTGTTGCTCCGTCTATTGTTGTGAGTTCCCGCTCTATCTGCTCTCGCTTCTCACAGTAACGGCAGCCAGCTGCAGCACATGGGCGGCGAGAGAGGGCGTCTGCGTTGGAATGGTGCGTCCCTGCTCTGTGCTCCACAGTGAAATTGAAGGCTTGGAGCTCCTCCAGCCAGCGAGCCACCTGTCCCTCTGGCTCCCTGAAAGACATCAGCCACTGGAGGGCGGCATGAGCAGTTCTGATAACAAATGATGTGCCACATAGGTAGTACTTAAAGTGTCTCACCCCTGCCACCATGGCCAGCAGCTCTCGTTGTGTGACACAGCAGCACCGCTCACTCCAGTTCAGGACCCGGCTGAAGTACGCCACCACCTTCTCACCTTCCAGCCCAACCTGCGACAACACAGCTCCCAGCCCCACATTACTTGCGTCAGTGTCCAGGACAAAAGGCAGGGTGGGGTCAGGGGGGGCGAGGACTGGGGACTCTGTCAGCGATCTGTGGAGGGTGTTGAATGTCTGCTGACAGTCCTGGGTCCAGATGAAGTCACGGTCCTTCTGCAGCAGGCGGAAGAGTGGTGCAGCTATAGAGGAAAAGCCCTTCACAAACCTCCTGTAATAAGACGCCAGTCCTAGGAAGCTTTTCAGCTGTTTCTGGTCCGCTGGTGTGGGCCACTCAGTAATGGTGTGAATTTTCTCCTCCAAAGTGCTGATGCCCTCCTCACCCAGCTTGTGGCCCAGAAACTCCACCTCCCTCCTCATGAAGTGGCACTTGTCTGGGTGCAGTTTCAGGCCTGCAGCTGCCACCCTCCCCAACACTTGTCTCAGGGCATCCAGGGTAGCATCAAAGGAGCTCCGGTGTACTAGAAGGTCATCCAGGTAGACCAGACACCGTTGCCGTGGGACACCAGCCAGCACACTGTCCATCAGCCTCTCAAAGGTAGCAGGAGCGTTACAAAGACCAAAGCTCAGGACTTTGAACTGCCATAGTCCCCTGTTAGTGCAGAAGGCTGTCTTCAGTCTGGATTCAGGGGACAGTGGCACCTGCCAGTAGCCACTCCGCAGGTCCAGGTTGGAGAACCCGGAGGATCCGGCTACTAAATCGAGAGACTCGTCAATCCTGGGAAGGGGGTAAGAGTCCTTTTTCGTGACTTTGTTGAGTGGTCTGTAGTCCACACAGAAACGCATCCTTGGGCTGTTTTTCTTAGGCACCATCACCTCAGCGGAGGCCCACAGGCTATCAGATGGCTCTATGATGCCCGCCTTCATCATCTCACACAACTCTCTGTCAGCAGCCTCCTGATGAGCCAGGGGAAGGCGGCGGGGGCGCACTTTAATAGGCTGGGTATCCCCGGTCTCAATGACATGCTCTACCAAGTGTGTCAAGCCAACATCACTTTCCTTCAGGGCAAAAATGTCCCTAAACTCTCTTTGTACCTGCCATAGACTCTCTTGCTGCTGTGGAGTCAGCCCCTCACAGTTCTTGGACCAGATGCTCCTCACTGCTGAGAGCCTCTCCTCCTCCCCCGCTTGCTGTTCCGCTGGGGGGTCTGCGGGGGTCTCCGAGGTGGAGGTGGACGCAGCGGCAGATGCTGGGCAGACCGGGGGAGGAATAACCTGCACCTTCTTCCCATCAGGAAGTATAAGGAAGCCTTTGCCTAAGTCCAGTACACCACCAATGGCTCGCAAAAAATCCAGCCCAAGGATGCAGGCGTCCTGCACGTCAGCCACCCAGGCAGCATAAGGCACACCGAGGTCCCCCACCTTAAACTGGAACACTCCCCTCCCTCTAATAGGGGCCAGATCACTGGTCATAGTCTTAAGTTGCACATTAGTTGGTTGCACAGCAGCTCCGGTTGGGACGACATCGGGTCGGACCAGCGTCGCATTGGACCCCGTGTCCAGAAGGGCCGTACAGGACACCCCCGCAATCATCACTAGAACATGGCAAAAGTCGCCAACCTGGGTCCAGCCCACAGCGATGACCGCACCGGGTGGAAATGGCGGTGGTGTGGGGATGTCGTTCTCCCTGGCCCGTGTACTTCCACCTACACGGGCCCGTGGGCGTTTCCCTGAACCGCTGCAAGCTTGGGGCACTGCCTGATGAGGTGTCCGACTTGTCCACATCCCCAGCAGCTCTGTGGTCGGCGGCGTGGGCCAGCCCGAGGGGAAGGTGACCGCAGAGAAGCTGTCTGAACCAAAGTGCACAGGCCCGCTGGCATCTCCATCTGCTCCACAGGCGCTGACACAGCCCTCACCACGTGTGTCATCAGCGCCCCCAGAGGATCCTGCAAGCATCTCCCTCTCCAACGCTAGCTCCAGGGCTGCACTGAGTGTGGCCGGTCGAGCAAGCTGAGTTTGCATACGGAGCTCTTTAGGGCTCAGGGCCTGCAGGAACTGGTCCCGAGCTAACTCCGCCTGCACTGATGGTGGCATGCTGTCATACGCCCTCCGGCAAAGACACTCGACTTCATGGGCCAAAATGTGAAGGGGCTCTCCTGGCAATCTGCGTCTGTTATGGAACTCCGAGCTCAGCAGCACCGGTTGGTTATACTGCCCGAAACGTCTCTGAAGTGCCCCAACCAGAGCATTATAATCTCCCCTCTGCTCCTCGGTCAGCAGCAGCAGGCATGCAGCTGCATCCTCACACAGGCACAAAGCCAATTGGATAGCTTTATGTTCCTCAGACCAGCCAGCTGCAACGGCTAACAGCTCAAACTGTGCAATAAACACTTCCCATGGCGTCTTGCTGCTGAACTTAGGCGTTTTTATGTTCGCCGCAGCTTGCTGGGCGCCGCCATGTTTGTTTACATCATGTGACGGCGCGCCAAGCGAGGACGACTCCCTCCTACCGGAATCGCTGCCACGGTGCGAAAAGGTCCCGAGCCTAGCCAAGCCTCAGAAGACAGCCGCAGCGCCGTTTCCCTCACTCCATGGGCAGGCGAGCGTGGACGAACCTCCCTCTCCTCCATCTCCCTCTCAACCTTGTCCGGCAACATCCTCGTGTCTTGTGACGGTCGGCGTCGCCAGCAACAGGGTGTCAGGCGTTTTAGGTGGTCGTGCTTCACTTCTGACACCAGTGTAACGTTCTCAAAAAACAGACGTTTCGATCTCAGTTTGTCCGTTTATTTAGTGACACAGGCAAACGGGCCGTTAACTCCGGGGAGAGTGCACTCGTACAACCCCTCACTTCAGCCCCGCGCAGTCACACACAACCACAACAAAAAAACAGGACCCCCATCCCCTTCCTGCACACATTAACACCCTTTTTCCTGCAGCACAACCAAACATGTATCTTAAAGAAACAACAGCGTGCAGAGATAACCAACCTGACTGTAACATAACATTTAACCATCGCTACAATATATACAGTGGCCTCGAGAGACACGTACAAACTCCAAAAAGCACGTACAAACTCTAAAACACATTTCTAGCATTAACTGAACTTCCAAAACAGAGCTACCTAGATAACTTAAATTACACAATTGAAAGCATATGCATATTGTTTGTGTATTTATACACAAGCACTCATATATATTCAAATAATTAAAAAAAAAAAAGTTCATTTACCTCTTACTACCACACACCGGTCGTTGGTACTTGCTGGCTTGTGTAGCCTCTAGGTAACAAAAGCTCAACACTGCGCCTAGCATTCTGGAGCACTTCTGTTGTCTTTTGTACATGTTTTAGAGTTTTTACGTGCTTCTGAGGCTACGTCTACACGTACACAGGTATTTTTGAAAACAGAGATTTTCCGTTTTCATTTTTAAAAATACTCCCGTCCACATGTAAATGCAGAAATGAAGGAAAACGCTGCTAGGAGCATGCCAAAGCAACAGGTACCGATATATTCCTAAATGTGTAGAAATGTTGGCCAATCAGAAGTCTAGAAGCCTCGGTGGAAAATAGTAAACAAAGATGGGTCATAGAAGCAGAACCGAGTCATATGTGTGGAGGGACAGTAACTGTGTGTGTATATGTAAGCATTTAAACACTGCAGAGAGTACAATTAACAGTAACAGTATTGTAGAAATTCATTTCACCGAACGTGGCACACAGTGTGACGTCAAAAAAGGTGCACATCTTTGACGCTGCGTTTGCTCCGTTTTCCTCATCCACGCGTAAATGCAAAAACGGAGTTTTAGAAAATATCCACCCTGACAGGCATTTTTTAGAAATCTCCATTTTCAAAAATACCCGGGTACGTGTGGAGTTTTTATGTGTTTTGGAGTTTTTACGTGCTTCTGAGTTTTTACGTGTTTTGGAGTATGTACATGTTTCAGGGTTTGTACGTGTTTTGAAGTTTGTACGTGCTGCTTTGTCTCTAGGTGCAACCGTAAATATACTTTTATTTAGTCACTCCATATAAAATGTAATAAATAAATCATATAATACAAAAACCAACAAGTCACTGTTCAACTTTTAACTATTTAAATTTTCAGCTTTTCCTTTTAAACAAACTTAAAATGAAACAACACAAAACACTGCAAACCACAGCACAATTAAATGTAAATTAAAATATGAAAACAAAAAGAAGATGCATATTCTCTGTCATATGGGCCTGCATGAATAAACTTTCTGAATCCTTTATTATCTGCAACTGAAAATAGTTGTGGATGATTACTATACCTTTTTAATATGACGTTGTTGTCCCTGCTCTCTTTCTCTCTCTCCCCCTCCCGCTCTGTTCCTCTGCTACTGCGACTGTAACTACCGCCCCTCCCCCCTCTACCCAGCGCAAAGCACAAGGCTCGGAGTGAAGCGGAAAAAAAAGTGCTGGAGAGAGGGTGAGAAAAAGAAAAGAAAAAAAACCCACGGCTCGCGATAAGAAGCCGGCTTGCATCGTTCACTTCAAAGATCCGGCTCTAAGAGCCATTTCATTCACGAACGACCCATCACTGCTGTTTAAGGTAAAAACTTGAAATATATGTATGTATATTTTAAATCAGTAACATAGATAAAATGTTTTTGGATAACAAACGAGTCACAATTTAAACACTGTTTGAATAATCAAAGAGATACTTATAAAGGGCAGGCTACAACAGACATGCTTACCGGGAGCTGTTTTGTCTCTTGCATAAGCCACACCAGAAACGCTCTTTGCGGATAGCAAAGTCTGCGCTGTGGGAGTGTCTGGACCCTCCACGCCAGGATCTGCAGCAGAACCTCGCACTGGTCCCCAGGGGCACGGCAAACTTGTAAGCCCTAGTTCGGCTCCCGAAAAATATGCTTGAGTTGTTCTTGTGTCCAACAAAAAATGAGTTCTAATATGTTTTATTTGTAATGTTACTGCGTTGAAGTTAGCACCATTTAAAATCAAAAAATGATTAGTCTCTTAAATGAATGGCATCTTGTTGGACCTGGGACTTAAAAAACTGATGCATTCTTTTACATCTTGTGCACTTGGGCACACATCAATGAAACTCAAAAAGTGGGACACACAATATGGAGATGATGACTTGGCATTTGTTAGGGAGGAGTGTAAGTATAGAGAGGAAGAATTCCCATTCATGTACTCTGCAATGTGCATTGTGTCCTTGTAACCTGTTTACTTTTTTTCCAAAATAAATAGCTGTGAAAAAACCCATCAAAGTTGAGGTAAGTGGTTACAACAGTATCGTATTAGGGTCAAATTTCTCTTTGGGTAAAAATTAAGCCAACATCCAAGTGTCAAAGGTCGGTTCTAAAAAAACAAGTCAGTCCCTGAAGCTTATTTGTTCCACAGATGCTAATTCAGTGACTGTGTGTAAGGAATGTTTTGGGACCTGTCTGATCTTAAAAAACTAACTTTGTTGTTATATTACAGCAATATTGAGGAAAGATTTAACGGCTGATCATGGAGCAAAATGAAGGCCAAAGGGAAACTCGCTGCCACGCTTCTGGTTATGCTTCCATCCGGCGTAGTCATCCAGCCGGTCCGTGCTATATCGCCCCTCCTGACCCGGAGTGGTATAACGTGTTGTAGAAAAGTTTGATCGATTCTCTCTCTCTCTCTCTCTCTCTCACACACACACACACACACACACACACACACACACACACTCTTACAAAAATAATGTTTGTTTGTTTTTCTCATACGCTTATGGTATGAGACGGTGGAAGCATCCCGATCTCTTGGAGGTAATTTACCCGGACGGTCGTCTGATTCCTTGTTGGTGTGCGTAAAATAAGGCCATTTTCTTTGAGGGTTTCTGTTTTTCTGTCTATTCAGAAAACGTGTTGTAAAAGTAGCTCAAAATAATGAAGAAAAACTCATTACTTTGATCGGGGAAGGAGTGGCTGCACAAAACCAAAATACCTCATATAGGTGTTTTAATAAAAAAATTGGGATAGAGTTCTGAATATGTGCGCAAGGCTTTTCTCACTAAGGATATTTATTTATTTATTTGTTACACAAATGATGTGGGCGCACTGTAGGTTATAAGCATTAAAAAATACTGATAATAACTAGAGCGGTTTGTTGACTACTTCTTGACCCGCGATGTGTGTGTGTAAAACAAGACCGTTTTCTTTTAAGGGTTTCTGGTTGTTTTCTGCTTATGAGAAAACCCGTTCGCTTTACCTCACAAAACCAAAATACCTCATCCGAGGATGAAATTGTTTTTAATGTGTATGAAATTCTTTGCACGGGTGTCGGTACTTTGCTAGGTTACAAGCATTAAGAAATACTAATATCAATTAGAGGGGTTGTTTTTATGGATGACGTTTTGTTGACTCCTCCTTGGTGTGCGTAAAACAAGGCCATTTTCTTTGAGGGTTTCTGTCTATTTTCTGCTACTGAGAAAACCTGTTGGAAAAGTAGCTCAAAAAATGAAGAAAAACTGTTTACTTTGGTCTGAGAAGGAGTGGCTGCACAAAACCAAAATACCTCATCCGAGAGTGTTTTAATTGTTTAAGTAAGGCCGATTTCTGAATATGTGTGAGGTGCTCTTTTCACTAAGGGAGATATATATATATATTTTTTAAACACATACAAGCAATGGTGTAGCTTGCCTCCACCAAGCGCTATATAATTGCAATCCGTTACTAGTCGGATAATCTTAAAGGTTTTTTATTGCATCTGTAATATAAGAAAGTCAAATAAAGCCGCTATTGAAAGAAATTGTTCCTTTACTGAGAAAATTGTCATTATATTTAAACATTCAAACTATGAGTTTGTCTGTGGAAAACTAACTGTCGCTCTGTCTCTCTATACAGCACTGACTCAACAGAAATCTGCTGCGTCACCCTCAGGAACCCCTCCTCTCGGATCCCCAGATCTCTTCCCCGTCCAAGTACAGAGGAACACAGGGCTGCAGAATGAAGGGCTCCATGTTGTCTGTGCATAGAAAAGTGCCGGCCCTCTCTGTTTTATTCTCCTCCTCCCGCAGACCCCCCCTCCCTCTAAGGAAGAAAACTTTTTTTTCACAACAGGTGTCACACGTATGGATCATATTACACACTTCCGGAGTCCCTCCTCCCTCACCGGATGCTAAAACCCTTTTAGATCCAATTAAAACAGGACACTCAAAAGATGCTCTGTAAAAGAGTAGAATTCTTGGAACAGAGTTTAATACACTGAGTCATATGAACAGCAGGAAAAATACATACAGACATTTAGCAAGAGAATTACATAGCAGAAAGCAAGCAAAGCAAAACCCTGGGGTGTACAGCCTTGAGCACAGACAGCAGAGTAACACAGAGACGGACATGAAGCAGCAGCAGGAGGAAAAGAGCTCTGGGGGTGTCCTCTGGTCCCCTAATATATAGGGACCAGTATCCCCGCCCACTGCTGCTGGCTAACTTTCCCACGCGCCCAACACAGCTGCAGGGGTCAGGTAGCGGCTAAAGTCTTGGCCAAAGGCCAATCAGGACTCTGACTACCCCTTGCTCTGGCTTATCACAATAGGTCATGACACGGTCAAAGGTCACACATTAATCCTAATTATTAAATCTTATACAGCAAGTGGAACAATCTTATAACATATAATCTTATAACTACATAGGTTACATGCTTTCTCATATATAAAAACACTTCAGTGTGGGTTCAAAATATGTGTGTGTGTGTGTGTGTGCGTGTGTGTGTGTGTGATTATATTGTATGATATTTTATTGTGATGTGTTCAGGATCTCTGTTACAATGTTACTGTTTTGGTTGTGCTGCATGAAAGACGTTGAGCGTGTATTAGGAAGGTTAGTTACCAGAGAGTAAATTATTCAGGAGAACTCTCCCCTTACATTAACTGCCCTGTTACTGTTCCTACCTAATAAACCTCGGTGAAGCAACATGTCTTGTGGTTAAGACTCTACATGAAAGTTAAAATATATATGTTCAGTGCACATAGATATATAGTGTATATAGTTACATAGTTATACATATCACACAAAAATCCACCACAACTCCACTCTGACATCACTGATCAATAATCAAAGAACACACAGATCAAACTGATTGATCAGCCATCAGAGGAGTCAGATCAGTGGAGCTGCTTCTGTTCCTGATGTCCCCTGTTTGATCCTGGACCTGATCTCTCCCTGCAGAGGAGACACAAGACAGTCAGAGACACACATACACGCACACACGCGCGCACACACACACACACACAAACCTTTGACTCTGAGCAGCACTCTTTTGTATCTCTTGATCTCCCCGTAGACTCTACATCTGTATCCTCCACTGTCTCTCACTGTGGGCTGTTTCAGGGTCAGACTGAGGTCTCCAGTTCTCAGCAGGTCTTCATTCATCTCTGTTCGGTCTCTGTAAACCTGGTGCTGTTCTCCAGACTGATGAGAGCCGTTGTTAAACACGTGGACCTTCCTGTCATCAATGTCCCACCACACCACTTTAGCATCTTCAGGCGGGTTTTCTGTGGTTTTGTATGGCAGTTGGACAGACTCCGCCCCTTCCTCCACCTCCACCTCGCAGACTGAAGGGACAGCAAACACAACATGAGTTGTACAGACACCAGTAGGTTTCAGAAATGAAAGAGAAAGCTAAATGACAGAAGCAGATCAGAGCAGAAAGTAAAAGGACAGATCTAGAAAGTCAAAGCAGCTTTAGTACTGCTTCACAGCTTTTCACTTCAGCTGACACACCCAGCAGCAGCACTGACCTCTGACTTTCAGCTCCACTTGTTTCATCAGGATTTTTTTCCCCTCCCTGTTGCAGACGGTGCAGGTGTAGATGTCTGCGTCCCAGTCTGTGGGGTATTTCAGGGTCAGACTGAGGTCTCCAGTTTCCAGCAGGTCTTCATTTATCTGTGTTCGGTCTCTGTAACGGTTGCCCTGATCTTCAAGCTGGTCAGATCCATTCTCATACATGTGGACCTTCCTGTTGAATCTGTCCCACCACTCTACTTTAGCATTTCTAGGCAGGTTTTGTGTAGTTTTGCAGGGCAGGAGGATAGACGCCTCCCCAGAATCCACATCCACCTGGGGGACTGAGAGGAACAAAAACACAACATGAGCTGTGCAGACAGAAGCACTAAGCTTGTTTTGATTAGATAAAATTATATCTTTGCAATAAAATCTTGTCAAAATGTTTGACTGGTTCCAGTCTGAAACATGTCTCATTTCTCCACTGGACACAAACAGTGTTTTATTTGATTTCTGTCCAATCAGCAGCAGAGCTCTCTCTTAAAGTATTCTGCTGTTTTATTTAAGAGTCAAAGCAAAGCACTTAGACATATAAAGATTACTGTAGGAATTAGCACAGTATTTGTTTTATTTATTTCTAATGACTTCCTTTCAGGTCTAGTCCCTTTATGAGCCATTTAATAATTGAGCTTAGAAACGATCCTTCAGTTTTATGATGAGTTATCTGATCCGGTCTACTGCTGATCAATAAGCTCTACCTTGCTAAACCACTTAGAACCTGAACTGGTCAAGAGTCTGAAGTATGGAGAGAAAATAGTGTCAATTGCAAAATCTGTTTATTGCATGAAACTATAGTCAGACCTCTGACACGGAGCTCCACTTGTTTCTTCTTCAGGGTTTTTCCCTCCCTGCTGTAGACGGTGCAGGTGTAGGTGGAGTTGTCGTCATCTGTGGGATGTTTCAGGGTCAGACTGAGGTCTCTAAATTCCAGCGGGTTTCTGTTCATCTCTGTTCGTCCTCTGTAAAACCGATGCTGTTGTTCATGCTGGTCACATCCATTCTCATACACATGGACTGTCCTGTCGTCTCTGTCCTTCCACTCCACTCTAGGGTTTTCGAGGAATCTGACTATAGCTTTGCAGGGCAGCAGGACAGACTCCACCCCTGAATCCACCTCCACTATGTAAACTGAGAGGACAACAAAGGACAACAAGATGACATCAGCAGCAGCTGTGATTGTCACATGACCTCCCTGTCCCCTCCTTGTCTTCTAGTCTCAGTCAGATTGTGTCTCAGTTTGTTCCTGAGCTGTTCCTGACTCGTTCTTTGGTAACTAGTCTGCAGCGGCCTGTAAAGTGCTGCAGACATTTTGGATGAAGAACAGAAGAACAGACAGACTGAGCCTCCACACTCGGCCATGTCTCACACACATCAGCACAGAAACCATGAAGATCTCATGTGAACACAGTCAAATCACCATCGAAATTATGGGTAGAGCAGTGCGAGGGACTCACCTGACATGAAATAGTGACGAAAATAATATAAAAGACCTCCAGAAACCACAAGAAGCAACAGGAGAACCAGGAAACCTGCGATAACCGCTAGAACGTGGGCCCAAGATGCAAATGGTTCTGTGGAGACATTTTATATGAAAATAAATATGACTTCTGATCTCTGATCTGTATCTGCAGCACTAACCTCTGACTTGTATCTACAGCAATAACCTTTGACCTGCAGCACTACTTTTTGTCTCAGGATGTCTTTGTCCTTGTGGATGGTGCAGATGTATCCCCCACTGTCTCTCTCTGTGGGTTTTTTTAAGGTCAGACTGAGGTCTCCAGTTCTCAGCAGGTCTTCATTCATCTTTGTTCTGTTTGTGTAAAGGTCGTCCTGAGTCATAGGGTCATCGTTTCTGTTTGGATAAGCATCCACCATTATGAGTCCGAGGTCAGAGCGAGTCCACTCCACTGTGGTGTCTTCAGACACGTTAGGTTTTGTGCTGCAGGGCAGGATGACAGACTTTGACCCTTCCCTCACCGTCACCATTTTCTGCTCATCTGAGGGGAAAAGAAATGACTGTATTAACACTAGTAATCCTTCTGGTAACTAGAGCATGAATGAGTATTTACATTCCTGACCGCTGACTCTGTCCAAGAACCGTTAATAATGTATTCTCTAGGGGGTTGTTTGTTTTAATAGTATTTTTTTAATAGTAAATAAACAGGTTAGCATAAAAACTCTGATTCTGATCAAGTTCCCCAAAAAAAACAAAAACCATTTTGAATGTTTTGATTTTAGCAACGAATAAAAAGTCAGCTAGTTTTTGCAAATGTATATTCCCCCCCCCCCCAACTGACATGGACACATAGACTTCTGAGCAGAATCTGAAGAACCTAAATGCTAATTTGTACGATCATATTTTCTTCTGCTTGGTTGTTCATGTTTGTCTCTCTCCACTTAGGTTAGGTCTGTGCTAAAGGTTCCTGCTACCTTCAGTACTGATGAAACATCAGTTAGTGCATCATAGTTAGTGCATCAGTTTGACCTCTGACCTTTGGCTACAGTACTGACATATGACCTGTAATTTTACCTCCTCACTACGTACGACTCTGGATACTGTAGCTCCTGTGAAAACTAAGGTCTCAAATCCGAAGTACCTGACTCCGTGGTATAATTCTCAAACACGTAGCCTAAAGCAGATAACTCGTAAGCTGGAGAGGAAATGGCGTGTCACAAATTTAGAGGATCATCATTTAGCCTGGAGAAATAGTTTGCTGCTTTATAAGAAAGCCCTCCGCAAAGCCAGAACATCTTACTATTCGTCACTGATTGAAGAAAATAAGAACAACCCCAGGTTTCTCTTCAGCACTGTAGCCAGGCTGACAAAAAGTCAGAGCTCTACTGAGCCAACTATCCCTTTAACGTTAACTAGTAATGACTTCATGAACTTCTTCACAAATAAAATTTTTATCATTAGAGAAAAAATTACCAATAATCATCACACAGATGTAATATTATCTACAGCTACTTTTAGTACCATTGATGTTAAGTTAGACTCTTTTTCTCCAATTGATCTTTCTGAGTTAACTTCAATAATTACTTCCTCCAAACCATCAACGTGTCTTTTAGACCCCATTCCTACAAAACTGCTCAAAGAAGTCCTGCCATTAATTAATTCTTCAATCTTAAATATGATCAACCTATCTCTAATAATCGGCTATGTACCACAGGCCTTCAAGCTGGCTGTAGTTAAACCTTTACTCAAAAAGCATCTCTAGACCCAGCTGTCTTAGCTAATTATAGGCCAATCTCCAACCTTCCTTTCATATCAAACATCCTTGAAAGAGTAGTTGTCAAACAGCTAACAGATCATCTGCAGAGGAATGGCTTATTTGAAGAGTTTCAGTCAGGTTTCAGAGCTCATCACAGCACAGAAACAGCTTTAGTGAAGGTTACAAATGATCTTCTTATGGCCTCTGACAGTGGACTCATCTCTGTGCTTGTCCTGCTAGACCTCAGTGCAGCGTTCGATACTGTTGATCATAATATCCTATTAGAGCGATTGGAACATGCTGTAGGTATTACAGGTACTGCACTGCAGTGGTTTGTGTCATATCTATCTAATAGACTCCAATTTGTTTAAGTAAATGAAGAGTCCTCTTCACCCACTAAGGTCAATTATGGTGTTCCTCAGGGTTCAGTGCTAGGACCAATTCTGTTTACATTATACATGCTTCCCCTAGGCAGCATCATTAGAAGACATAGCATAAATTTTCACTGCTATGCAGATGACACGCAGCTCTATCTATCCATGAAGCCAGGTAACACACACCAATTAGTTAAACTGCAGGAATGTCTTAAAGACATAAAGACCTGGATGGCCGCTAACTTTCTGCTTCTTAATTCAGATAAAACTGAGGTTATTGTACTTGGCCCTGAAAATCTTAGAAATATGGCATCTAACCAGATTCTTACTCTGGATGGCATTACCTTGGCCTCCAGTAATGCTGTGAGGAACCTTGGAGTCATTTTTGACCAGGACATGTCCTTCAGCGCACATTAAACAAAATATGTAAGACTGCTTTCTTCCATTTGCGCAACATCTCTAAAATTAGAAATATCCTGTCTCAGAGTGATGCTGAAAAACTAGTTCATGCCTTCATTACTTCCAGGCTGGACTACTGTAATTCATTATTATCAGGATGTCCTAAAACTTCACTGAAAAGTCTTCAGCTAATCCAAAATGCTGCAGCAACAGTACTGACAGGGACTAGAAAGAGAGAGCATATTTCTCCTGTTTTGGCTTCCCTTCATTGGCTTCCTGTTAAATCCTGAATTGAATTCAAAATCCTGCTCCTCACTTACAAGGTCTTAAATAATCAGGCCCCATCTTATCTTAATGACCTTGTGGTACCATATCACCCTATTAGAGCACTTCGCTCTCGCTCTGCAGGCCTACTTGTTGTTCCTAGAGTATTTAAAAGTAGAATGGGAGGGAGAGCCTTCAGTTTTCAGGCCCGTCTTCTGTGGAACCAGCTTCCAGTTTGGATTCGGGAGACAGACACTATCTCTACTTTCAAGATTAGGCTTAAAACTTTCCTTTTTGCTAAAGCATATAGTTAGGTCTGGACCAGGTGACCCTGAATCCTCCCTTAGTTATGCTGCAATAGACGTAGGCTGCCGGGGATTCCCATGATGCATTGAGTTTTTCCTTTCCAGTCACCTTTCTCACTCACTATGTGTTAACAGACCTCTCTGCATCGAATCATATCTGTTATTAATCTCTGTCTCTCTTCCACAGCATGTCTTTATCCTGTTTTCCTTCTTTCACCCCAACTGGTCGCAGCAGATGGCCCCGCCCCTCCATGAGCCTGGTTCTGCCAGAGGTTTCTTCCTGTTAAAAGGGAGTTTTTCCTTCCCACTGTCGCCAAAGTGCTTGCTCATAGGGGGTCATATGATATGATTGTTGGGGTTTTCTCTGTATTTATTATTGTGCGATCTACTGTACAATATAAAGCGCCTTGAGGCGACTTTTGTTGTGATTTGGCGCTATATAAATAAAATTGAATTGAATTGAATTGCAACTGGTATTCGAATTTATTGCTGACCTTTGACCTGCAGCTGGATGTCTCTAAGTCTCCGTTCTTCTCCTCCAGCACTGATGGAGCAGGTGTAGTTTCCGCTGTCAGTCTTTGTGGGTTTCCTCAGAGTGAGGCTGAAGTCTTTTGTAATGAAAGCGTAACGATTCATTGATGTGCGCCTGCTGTAACACTGGTTTTGTCCTCTAACATCGTCTCCTCCTTCTCGTCGTAGGTGTACAGATTTGGGATCCAGGTCACTGCGATTCCACATCAATGTGGAGTCCTCAGGTATAAAACCTGAGAACAGACAGGGCAGCTGGACAGACCTTTCCCCCTCATTCACCTCCACCACCACAGCCAGAGCATGCTGGGAAACTGAGGATACGCAAAGAGAAACTCAAGTCAAATACATGTTGTGGGTTTGACTCAATGTTAACATGATGGAATACAAGTAGCATCATTTCTGTTCAACAAACAGAGAAAAAAATCTAATCAAATTTAATCAAAGACACTGAAGTAAATTAAAAAAGCTTTTAATCTTTAGAGTCAGTAATACAATCACCTACCCAAGATGCAAAAACTATGTATGTATGTTACACAAACACGTCTTCTTCTTTCTTCTGACGAATTGATACAATTACATTCCACCTATGGGCTAACATTTCAATGCAAAAAGCTTGCCAATTCTTTGGGCACTTTTTGATTTTACTGCAAGCAGCACAAGTATTTTTGTGTTAAACACTCTAACATTTCAAGACACCAGATCAAGGCAAACACTCAATGTTTTGATTTAGTCTCTTCTGGTTCCAAAAACCACTATTAATACCACTACTTGTGAAATAACAATAGTGCCATGGGCTTCTACCAGGTCATTGCTGTGTGGATTTGTTCTAAGCGGTAGAACGAGATATTTAGCTTTTCCACTACTGAAACAGTTTCTGCCATTACTGCTGTGTGAAAATGGGTTTGATAATCATTTCAAAGGTTTTACCAACAAAAGAAAATCACAACTGGACATCTGGGTGTCATTTGGCACCCCCTCTGTTCAAGGATGGTCATTCACAATGGACATAGATGGCTTCTTTCAGTCCTCTTTCAAACCGGTCTTGTTCTGTGGAGGTGGTTTTTCTATTTAGTGCCATGTGTTATGGCATTATGAAGTGGCTGTCCAGCCTCTCCAATGTAGAGGTCTGAGTATTTCCTGGGCAGAACACTGCAAAAGTGTATGAACTGAGTGGAGAATGGTCTCGTTTTCCGGTAATTGTTACGATGGATGTGGTTTCACCTTACTTCCCTGGTTACTCCACAGGTGGCAGGTGAGTGAGGCTTAGATATTTTGTATTGACTATCTCTTTGGGTTCTATTTTCATCACTCTTTCTTCACGGACTGATTTCAAAGTGATGTTTTCTGCCATTCATGTCCACTGCTGTGAATGTGTCACCATAAGAGCTCAATTTAGCCTCTCAGCGGCCTTCTACACTGTCGGCATTGCCAATTGTTTATCCCAAATTGATAGTGTGTCTCTTAATTCAAATGTGCTGCTAAGAACTGCTGGTGTTTCAGATTAACAGGTATTGCAGATTATATGGTGTTAGTCAGTGTTGGGGAGTAACGGAATAAAAAAAAGGTGGTATTCAGAATACAGTTACTTTGTTGAAATAAATGGATTACACGGCGGTACTTCCCTGTTTCATATTGTCGCGGGTCAGGATTGTTTGGGTTTGTTTGACAGCTATGTTCTGTTGTCCCAGGCGGCAGCGTTACGGTTGCCATGGTTACAGGGTGACGCTCTCTCTCTGCGTGTTTCCTGGGTGAGAGAGCGCCTTTTTGTTGTTGTTGTTGTGCTAAGCTAATAGACAGAATGCTACAGGCATAGCTCTAAAGAATGTAGCCTGATGGGCAGTGTAGTCCGTGCTGCAGGGAGAATGGACTGCCATACACGTTATGTGTCTGTGAGCGAGGGAGGGAGAGAAAGGAAAAGTCTGAGCTGTCACGGAGCAAAAACGGGAGCTGGAAGCATGTAAATATAATAATAACCACAGCAGCCAAGAAGAGTGCCTGACGAGCCCATTTGTAAGTAAGCTATTAAGACTCAACTGTACACTGTGTTCGTGTTTTCCTCCGGAAACAATAAGTTCCGTTGGAGCAGCCTTTCAACGCCTCTCTCTGTCTCCCGCAAGCAAAGTTGACCCACACAACAAAGTAAAGCTAGTTTTCGGCTACCAGCCCGACACTAACCCGAGGTATTAGTCAGAGGTCCCTTTACTACGGTTCGGAGCCGCTGACCTTCAGTAACAGTAATAAATCACAGCAATAGTACATTCACGTAGTTGTAAACAGCACGATAATATATTAAGTAATCCAAAGTATTCAGAATGCGTTACTCTCATTGAGTAACGTAATGGAATACATTACAGAATACATTTTGGGGCATGTATTCAGTATTCTGTAGTGGAATACATTTTAAAAGTAACCTTCCCAACCCTGGTGTTAGTCCAGCAGGTGTATGGCAGACTTGCTTTGTTTTAAAACCTGCATTCCCTGATTTTTTTTCTTTTGTGTGTGACATACAGAAATGTACTGAGACATTTTCTAATGCTAGTTTATGCTTTAGAACAGGATTCAATATACATTCAAAATATACTTGTTTGATAATTAAATTTTCCACACTTAGCTGTTTTGTAATTATTATTTTCTTCAGTTATACAGGGAGTGCAGAATTATTAGGCAAGTTGTATTTTTGAGGAATAATTTTATTATTGAACGACAACCATGTTCTCAATAAACCCAAAAAACTCATTAATATCAAAGCTGAATGTTTTTGGAAGTAGTTTTTAGTTTGTTTTTAGTTTTAGCTATTTTAGGGGGATATCTGTGTGTGCAGGTGACTATTACTGTGCATAATTATTAGGCAACTTAACAAAAAACAAATATATACCCATTTCAATTATTTATTTTTACCAGTGAAACCAATATAACATCTCCACATTCACAAATATACATTTCTGACATTCAAAAACAAAACAAAAACAAATCAGTGACCAATATAGCCACCTTTCTTTGCAAGGACACTCAAAAGCCTGCCATCCATGGATTCTGTCAGTGTTTTGATCTGTTCACCATCAACATTGCGTGCAGCGGCAACCACAGCCTCCCAGACACCGTTCAGAGAGGTGTACTGTTTTCCCTCCTTGTAAATCTCACATTTGATGATGGACCACAGGTTCTCAATGGGGTTCAGATCAGGTGAACAAGGAGGCCATGTCATTAGTTTTTCTTCTTTTATACCCTTTCTTGCCAGCCACGCTGTGGAGTACTTGGACGGCGTGTGATGGAGCATTGTCCTGCATGAAAATCATGTTTTTCTTGAAGGATGCAGACTTCTTCCTGTACCGCTGCTTGAAGAAGGTGTCTTCCAGAAACTGGCAGTAGGACTGGGAGTTGAGCTTGACTCCATCCTCAACCCGAAAAGGCCCCACAAGCTCATCTTTGATGATACCAGCCCAAATCAGTACTCCACCTCCACCTTGCTGGCGTCTGAGTCGAACTGGAGCTCTCTGCCCTTTACCAATCCAGCCACGGGCCCATCCATCTGGCCCATCAAGACTCACTCTCATTTCATCAGTCCATAAAACCTTAGAAAAATCAGTCTTGAGATATTTCTTGGCCCAGTCTTGACGTTTCAGCTTGTGTGTCTTGTTCAGTGGTGGTCGCCTTTCAGCCTTTCTTACCTTGGCCATGTCTCTGAGTATTGCACACCTTGTGCTTTTGGGCACTCCAGTGATGTTGCAGCTCTGAAATATGGCCAAACTGGTGGCAAGTGGCATCTTGGCAGCTGCACGCTTGACTTTTCTCAGTTCATGGGCAGTTATTTTGCGCCTTGGTTTTTCCACACGCTTCTTGCGACCCTGTTGACTATTTTGAATGAAAGCGCTTGATTGTTCGATGATCACGCTTCAGAAGCTTTGCAATTTTAAGACTGCTGCATCCCTCTGCAAGATATCTCACTATTTTTGACTTTTCTGAGCCTGTCAAGTCCTTCTTTTGACCCATTTTGCCAAAGGAAAGGAAGTTGCCTAATAATTATGCACACCTGATATAGGGTGTTGATGTCATTAGACCACACCCCTTCTCATTACAGAGATGCACATCACCTAATATGCTTAATTGGTAGTAGGCTTTCGAGCCTATACAGCTTGGAGTAAGACAACATGCATGAAGAGGATGATGAGGACAAAATACTCATTTGCCTAATAATTCTGCACTCCCTGTATATCTGAATGCATGACAGCAGCACTGAGTTTACATTCAATCACAAACGTCTGTATTACTTGCTGCTATTTTTTGCGTTGTTTAGTGTAAAATAAAAGAGAACCAATAAATATCAAGCTGTAAAAATGTTGCCTTAGTGTCACAGTCCTGGGTCATGAAAAGCAGTGGGTCGTGTGACCAATGTTCCCTCTGATTTTTCACGTGTCTGAGCAAACACACAAACTCCCTGAGCGATCCCTTGGACCACTGTGAGCAACATCAGACGTGTGCACTGTGGTCACGCCGGCATCTAATCCATCCAAGTTACATGGTTTATTAAAATAATCAAATTACAGCATTTACATTTATGTTAGACTACTTTAATTAACTGCTTTAGCCCATTTACAATGAAAATTAAAAAAAATCTAGTCAATGACCTGTGTAGTATGTTAACACTATTGGAAGTAAAAATAACTTGAACTCCAATTTTGAAAACACAACTTTCTTTTTTTAAATTTTTTTTTCAGAAAGCTCTGACTTATATTATGAGTCTGTGGTCTGGGAGAGAGTCCTGTAACTCTCTGTCTGCAAAATGCAGGATATAATGACAAATGTTGGGCAATTAATTATATAGTTACTTCTTCAAAAAAGTAACTCAGTTTGGCAAACAACAAACTTTTTTGCATCTATTTTTTAATGCAGCCAAGGCGTTTTTAAATAAACATTTCAAACTATTTACAGAACAATCAGCTGTTCTGCATCAAATCTGATGCCACACAAATTATTTGTGCCACTCCAAAAAATAATTTCTGTCCACTATGAGATAAAGGAGAACAGCCTGATACCTGCAGGCCTGACAAGAGGAGATGTATCACTCCTATAACACCTGTAACATTCAGCAGTCACCTCATTGTTCTGACACACACAACAAAACTATTGACTACTCTACACACAAACTACACAAGATTTGTGCTAAATGTCTCAAATCGCTCACATCTCTAAACACCGCCGTCACTCCTAAAACTTCGTCCCGTTTCTTAACAACTAGATGCCACGTTGCCATACCATTTTTTGATTGGTCGAGATGGTACTTTTTTGGACGAATAGGAAAGGGAGAGAGGGGTGGGGGTTGTTTTTGCTCACAGGCTTTCAAGCCTTTTTTCTTATAAAACACTGTTTTTACAGTTTCTTCCCGCAGTAAATATAAACAACGATAGTATTCAGGAAGAAAACCAAACATTGCATATATTTTTAATCTGGTTTTTTTTTTATCATTTTATTATGGTTTTACGTGGCTTATCAACATAATTTAAAAACTGGTATTAAGTCAACACTTTGCCAGTTAAAACACCCGTGTCGGCACATAAGGACGCTGTCATAGCCCGTCAATGACGTTGATTGGCCGCGTATATACTAGTGGTGCAACGGATCAAAAATCTCACGGTTCGGATCGGATCACGGTTTTAAAATCACGGATCGGATCAATTTTCGCATCAGCAAAAATAGAAAAAAAAAGACAAAAATTCTACTCGCCGTTTACTTATTTATTATCTATTAAAATACATTTAACTGAAGACTCATTCCACGCCCTTTAATAAAAACAAATTAAGGTGCAATATGGACATTATGGACCATCCTCTGCATCCACTGCACACAGCCATAAATAACCAGAGGAGTCTGTTCAGTGACAGGTTGCTTCTCCCAAAGTCAAGGACCAGCAGACTTAAAAAGTCTTTTGTCCCACACGCCATCAAACTGTTTAACTCCTCGCTGGAGGGGAAACGGGGACAGAGGAGGGGGGAACAAGTGCAATAGTTTTTGTTAATATCCAACGGTGTAATAGACTCACAATACTTAAAATGTGGCGTTCCCTTGTATTCTTATTCCTATTTATTCTATTTATCCCTTTTGTATTCTATGTATTTATAAATGTGTATATATGGTATATTTCTGCTCACATTCTGCAACTTCCGTTGGTGCTGTGCTACTGGAAACTGAATTTCAGTTTGAACCCACCCGAGGGATAAATAAAGTTTCATCTAATCTCATGTAATCAATAGGGCAGTGCAGGGCTTTGTAGCTACCACTCCGCTGTGATATAACGAGGGGTCACGGTCACGTGGCTTTCCGTTGCCCTGGAGCTCCACCCATTTGTAGTTTGAGCAACAGAAGATGCCTGGGACAGTTCAGCCATAACTTTAAACTTCTCCTGCTCATACATGCTTGGAACGATCTTGTCACTGAAGAGGACGCGCAACAAGATGTCATAGCGTGGCTCAAGCACGTTCATCACAGTTTAAACCCCTTCTTTTGCACAACAGACGACGGCCTCCCGTCTGCAGCTAAACACATCATTAGCTTTGGTAATAGCTTTAGCCCGGTCGGACTGGGCAGTAAAGGGCTGCTTAAATGCTGCAAACTCCTCTGCTCCGCTACTTGGACCGCTAGCGCTGACCATAACTACCGCTTGACACACTGACCACGCGTACCATACGCAAACTTTGTTTTTCTTTTTCGAATCTTCGCATCATGTGCGTACCGAACCGTGGAGTGGGATCAGTTCGGATTTCGGATCAACCGTGATCTGTTGCACCATTAGTATATACGCATTATTGGCTGAACTATGGGATAAGGTGGCATCATTCTAATCCCATACAGGAGCAGCCAGTCACTTACTGACTAACACTGCAAAACCGGATTGTTGAAGTATTAATTTTAATTTCAGTTCAGGTTAGATTTTTTTTGTGCGCAACGCAGATTTTCTGTGCGCAGAGACCGTGCCAGCAGTGCGCAATTGCGCACGTGCGGAGCTTAGAGGGAACATTGCGTGTGACCTGCTGTTTTTGAAACATTGACTCACAACACACAGCAGTCGTAGTACAAGTAAAAACTTAAGCAAAACAAACTAACAGTTTGCACATTTCCAGGAATCTGATTTATTAATAGGACAGTACAACAAACACAGGAAGCAAACACAAAAACACACAGCAGCTGATTGTAACATGAGGTCATCTGAAAGCCACCAAGAAGAATCCAGTGATTTGAAAGTTGCTGCTTTGGACTGTTAGTTGAATCTGAATCAGAATCCAGTGTTTGATGGAAATCTTCTCCTGCTGCACTTCAACACATTAAAGAGAGAGAGATGATGATGAGAGCAGAGAGAGGAAGGTGTACTTACCGTGCAGGAGGATCACAAACACCACAAACATCTTCATGTTCCTGTCAAACTCAGAGAGTCTTTAAAAGCCCTTCAGGACATCAGCTCACAGCAGCTCTCACTTTCCTCTGCTGATCATCTACTGACACTCTCACACTGCTCACACTGTCACAGCTCAGAATTCAGCTTCACACTTTGTTAAACCAGATCAGTGGAAACAACTCCAGACGCGCACGGATCACTTCTGAAAAAAGAGGAGGACGTTCAGTTTTCTTATAGTTTCACACCTGAGCGCTCCGGTTGGAGGTGGCTGCTGTGGCCTCACCCTGACACACACAAAGCTCCACCTTTAGTCCTGACACTGAAACATGCACTGAGGGAAGGCCTGAAGCTCAGCCAATCACAGAAGAGAATCGGGAAAGGACTTGATCAGCTGTCAGAGTGAGGCTACCTCACTGCTGACAACAGTGGACCTGAACCCCTTTCTTTGTGTAACCTCCCACCAGTTCACAATAGGCAGTCCCACACCCACTTTCACACCTTGGCGCATGTGATTAGAGGATCACCAGGGGGTCCTTTGTCCCTCCTTGGGGGGATACTCCCACTGGGTTTAAATCTGGGACTCTCGGCCATTTGACCTTAGAACTGAAGAAGCTTCTCGGATGAGAGGTGAAACGTCTTCAAGCAACTCAAAGAAGTCCAGACGCTTTTCTTTGCAAACTCCTTTGACTACGATGACCTGGATGACTGAGAACCTTCACAGACAATAGGCAGTTCTCTTTGGGTCCTCACAAAAGCAAAGACCTCTAGGGCAAAGGTGAGGTATTCTTCCTCCCTGCATGTGACATACAAAGAAACGGCAGACAATCCTTCGCCTGTACATGTGTGTCATGGTCCTCCAGGCCTGCTGTGTCACTGCCATTTCTCTCTCAGTATGAATATGCAGTGTTTTTGTGTTTGTTTCTTTACTCAGGCCTGCTGGGTCCAGGACTTTCATCCTCCTTCTCTAACCGTGCTAGTGAACCAGCTCGCATCTGTAAGTCTGCTTTCCTTTTGTTGCCTCTAAATTTACTCATTTGTCATCTCCTCTGTGCAGCAGCCCTGGTGTTGTTTCCCTGCAGACAAAGCGCGAGAGTTGTGGAGTAGTGCTGGTAGAAGTGCATCAAGACTTCGAAACGACCTGAAACCGTCTCCACAGTGACACCTGCTGGACAGTTTGGCTATCACCACATCTTGATGATGATATTCTGTGAAACCGTGACACAGTAACATTCATGTTGCTCACAATAAATCAGTTTATAAAGCCAAACACAGAGAGGAAGGACTGCAGCGTTTCCTGTAATAACCATGTGTTTGGGTCACTTTAGGTTTTCTGGTTTTATCAGGTTTTTTTAACACAATGTAAAGCAAAGATAGAAGCTGACATAGCATTAGGTTGTTTTTAATGAATTAAAAATCACGCTGCTGTGGATGTTTTATCCTGTGACACTGGCATGATGTTTTACTGAGACTGTGAACCTTCATTACTTCTGTTGTTTATGATAAATTCACAGCAGAAGCTTCAGTGGGAATAAAAATGGGAAAAGAAAAAATGAATTTGCCATGAAAACAGTAAAGAAGTAGATCACCTGTATTTAATGGATGTGTTTTACAGACTATTTTCTTTCTTGCTCTGTGCAGTGTGTGAGTGTCAGGTTACAGAGAGGATGACGTCACTGTTTTATTATAGAACTCTTGTTTTATTTCCTTCCTGAAAGCAGAGAGCAGGTTTTTATTGAGATACTGAAATCAGTTCACAGCAGTGTTGCCTCCTCTCTCTCTCTGCTGATAGGAGTGAATGGAGCTCTCGCCCTGAGTGAGCACTTGGTGACATGAGGCCTGGGATTTTCTTCTCCTTTCAAGAGACTGAAAGGAAGCTCAGTCGTGTGAAAGCCTGGCTTTCAACATCCCATTACTCCTGTCAACCTTCTTTATCTCTTCGACTGTTTAACCCTTGGCTCTACCTTCACTCACTTTCTTTCTTGATTGAAAAAGAACAAACTCTGGGACTGAATTCAGAAGTTCAGATGGTTCAACTTTAGACTTGAGAGGAAAACGATACTTCTGAACCAAAGGACTAAACTTTAGGATGGAAATACAGGATTTTACACACCAATGAAATGAATGGGACTAAATGAGAGGAGAATTTAATGCAGCTCAAGTTCAGAATCATGAGGCCAGATTAATGGCATGGTTAGTTTTCCCTGTGGTCTCTCTTTTCTGCCTGCCTGTAAGATCAGTCTTCAACATCCTTTGTCCAGTGTATCCACTGTCCCTCCCGTGCACATGTCCACACCGTCTCAGTCTTGTCTTTCTATCTTTGCAGCGAGTGCACTTCCTTTACCAGCCTCAGTCCTTGTGTTTAAAGTCTCTACTCTCACCTCCACAGTCCTGTCCTTCCTTCTGTCTTGCTGCCTCTGAACAGCTTTCCTCGTCTCTTCCTTTGTTCAGTTTCCATTAACACCCTGTTGGTCAACAGCACCAGAGGCCATCATCATAAACCTGGGCCCTGACTGATTCAGTACGTTTATGATCCGCATGTTTGATTTTGCAGAGATTTTATGTCTTTCCTGATTTTACCTTCCCTATTCAAACACAGTCAGATGCTGCTCTGGTTCCTCTGCTTCCTCAGATCTGCTCCCAGCTGCTAACAAGAGTTCAAACTGTCTCACTGACATCATTTCATATGTATGAATGTGTGATTCAGCTTCTACTCCTGCATCAAACTATAATGTTCTCCATGCCAACGTCACTTTTTTTCTTCACTGTGCAGTTTTTGAGGACTTTTTGCAAAAATGTAACACATTTGGGCTATATGTGTATATAGGCTACATGGCAAGTTCTGATCAGTAAAATAACACAGTGTGTAACATCCTTCAGCATCAACTTAAATCTCTGGAACGCTTGATGTAACCCAACTCTGACGATGAACACCTCAGTCGCTGTGCACCAGTCCAACACTGTGTTCTTTACTGTGTATTCACCACAGAGAGGCAAGCTAGCCTAATTCTGCCCTGAAATGCTATTTTTATGCAACCTTTAAATAGGACAAAGTTAGTACACCTCCCATTGTTATGCAGGAGCATTCACAATATGAAAAAATATAACTTCACATCATATACTGTCAAGATTTATTCTAAAAGACACTTCTTCAGCTGAGAGTCAGAGAGTGAAGACACACACGCTGCAGATTTGACTTGTTTTCACAGAGCGAGTGGGGCCCTGTGAAGTGCGCGCTCTGTTCTTGCACTTGTCTTTATGTATACACAAGAAGAATGAAAACATTTGTTCAGTGCAATGTTGATACGTGAGCATGTGCGTATGTAATTGTGTGTGTGTGTGTGTGTGTGTGTGTGTGTTTGTGTGTGTGTAGCTTCTCACTATCGCTGTGGGAAGATTCAGATAAAAATATCAGAACACGTTTTATAAAGAACAATCAGTTCAAAGCAAGTATTCTATCACATGTAAACTTATATCATTAAAAGCTTATACTGACTACTAAGTACAATTTTCCATTGACACAAAGTTTGAAGATGCAGAGCATGATGTCGCATCATCAGACTGTAAACAAACATCCACCAGGCTTCTTTGCTGGCAGAGGTGATGATTCTCCCATCAGGCATCAGTAGAGTGTATTAACCTGTGGTATAAGCAGCAGTCAGTGAAATATTACTGTTTCAAATAAGAAATCTAGCACATGAAAGCCAGGGTGGGAGGGATCTCTGCAAACTGACTCACCTCTGCAAGTGTGAAGCTCAACAAAATTCTGACTCTGCAGTCACAGACAAACAAAAAACTCCAGCTGGGAGATAGAAAACGCTGTCTGGGTCTTGCTGGATGTTGCTGGTCAGAGTCCCAAACTATTTTCATCACTTTGGTGTATCTCCACATTCAGTTATGCAGACATACGTGTTCTTAAAAGCAATTCTTTGTTTTGCGGGCGGAGTGGAAGCCATTTTGCTTCACAGTGCACCTTAACAAAGAGGGGATGCTTTTTATTTACATCTAGTGAAAAGTGTTGGTAATAGTGTTTTAATCACACTAATTTATAATTCTGACAATATCTCAGCTTGCAGCGATGCATGCATTTTATTTTAAAAACGGCACAAGTGGGAATTTCTTCTGAATGGGTAATGTCAGCTTGTTCACAAGCGTTTCATTTAATCAAACCACTAGTTTTAATTGAACTAGTTTTTACGCATCTACTGGGGTTTCTTTCACAGGTTGATGAGATCATTTTATTTAAAAATCGGGATTTCGGAATGTTGAACTAAGAGTGAGACAGGGGCTACTAGTTTTAACACAACAGATGGTCACAAATAACATTCATAGACTATAGAATAACATAGAAGAGCGCACTACATGGTTTAAGGACATGTTTTTTATACAGTGGTGCGACTGGAGAGCTTTGCTGCGTCTCTTTAGCCAGATTGACGACACCATCAAAAGGGAAAGGCTCAACACTGCGTACGAGGGTATTAGAAAACGCCTTGTTTTTGATGATTTTGCGACTTGTCAGAAGACTGGCATGCATTCTACCCTGTGCAAACCTAAAATCATAAGGCCGTCTGACAACTAAATAAACCAAATGGTAGGTTAAATGTGTGTGTGTGAGTATCTATGCAACAAAATATAACATCTTGTTATTGTTCTCATTTTTCAGAGGGAGACATGCAAGCATGGGACCTCTCAGACTCGCCAGACTCTGAATTGCCCGAGTATTACTTTGACACCCACTGTGATGATGTGATGCTGAGGCTCAAGACATTCCGATTCATCCCCGCCACAAGCTTGTTTGTACGCTCATACACAGTCGATGGGACTGGAACACAATTCAGCAGGTTTGCAGAACACACCATGACTGAACTGAGATCATCACAACATATAGTGTGATGGAAATTCAGTTTCCAGTAGCACAGCACCGACAGAAGTTGCATGTTACAGATACGCTAAGGGCAATGAGAGTAAGGATATAAGCACACAGCCCCACTCCACTGACGACCTGCTGTTGACCAACACCCTCAACGACTCTTACTGCTGGTTTGATGAGACATCAAGCAGCCTTGACACCTCCACCTTCCCCAACAATAGAGACACTTTGGTCCATCATCCCCCCACCTCCCCACTCCCACCAGCACAGAGCCATCACCACCATCAAAGACTTCACCCACAGGAGCCCCCTCCTCACTCCACAGCTATGAGGATTTCACACCACCTTCTCCCACTACAACCCTTCATATTCATGATGGGAGGACGCAGTTTGACCCTTTAGACCTACTAAAGAACCCAGTCCGCCTGAGCTTATCTTTATATTTTTACATGTTGTAGTGCCATTTCTGGGAGTATTTTAAGTTGCTATACATCAATACAACCATTATATCCCAAATTTTAATCATATGTATGCATCAAGTCATCAGTAACTACATAAATTGCAATAGTGGTATTTTTACACAAATTTCTAGTTAAAGTAATTTCAGAGGTTCATCCCTGAAAATTGTAAATGTAAAAAAGTTGCATAAAACAGTTTCCAAATTAATTTTGAGAGTCTTCATAGTTTTATTTTTGAGATACACCAATTTGTATATACTGCAGCCCCCAACTTTGAAATTCTCATTTACATGACTTATTTAAACATTCTCCTCTTGAATGCAAAATTCTTAAAAACATCTTTTATCCTTTAAGAGTAAATAAATCTGAAAGCTGTTCCATCCTAAAAGAGTACAACAATGTGTAGTTTATGATGTTCTAAAGGTTTCAGCATCTTTTTGAATTTGTCACATGTGTGGAAAGGTATGAGTGAGCCTTTGTATCATACTGTGAGTGATGCTCACAGCACACAAACCCAGAGTTTCTCTACAGGAACACAGAGAGTTATTCCCTGTACTGTAAGGACACATTCAGCATTGTGCAGTAAATCCAGATCATCCCAGTTAAATGATTACATGGATGTGAGTGTGGTCGTCAGAGCAGCACTGATCAGTGTCAGGTTATAATGACCAAGGTGTACACAAACACTAAGTTTGAGTGTGTGCAGTGAGACTTCAGTCAAAGCATTTAACTGAGGTGTGAAAATAAGCTGAACTCTACAGCTTGTTGTGGTCCCCTGTGGCTTGACAGCCTTCCAGCTGTTCTCCAGCATTTTCATTTACAGTCATAAAATATCTCCACATGTTGCTCCTCTTTCTCTCTCTCTGCAGTCCAAATGCGTCTTCTGAGCGCATCTGAGTCACGTGACGGCACAGTAACAAATCCCAGCAGGGCAGGAAGAAGGGGCGGAGCAAAGTGCGTCTGCCGCATAAGAAGAGGTGTTCACACAGACAGAGCTGCTTTTTCATCCACAGCGAGTAAATAGTGAACCTCCAGGAGAGAAACAAACTAAAGTATCGATCATATACCACTACCAACGTTTGGATCGATATCTGCATCGATCTGCACACCCTTGTCTCCTGGATCGTAGCTGAGATCAGCGTGAACCACGTGGGTCTCTGCTCCCTGACCTGTTTCCTGTGTTTGGAAAGAGTTCCAGCTTCATCACGGAGTTTCTCTGTTTGTGGGCTCATCTAAAGGTAAGCACCGAGCTAACTTCAACACTAGATTTACTAACTCTGCGCACATTTGCAGAAATCCCTTGAAACCAACACCTACTAGAATATATGTATGTATGTATATATATATATATATATATATATATATATATATATATATATATATATATATATATATATATATATATATATATATATATATATATATAGCGCGGTGGGGTAGGCGAGGTTATTTAGCTTCTTGTGACAGAAGCCATTTTTCCTCGTTCACTACAAAGAATCGACTCTTAGAGCAAACTTGTGAACTTCACATCACTACCAGCCTCGGGTTTAAAACTAGTGTTACTGGTGGGAGTTTGAAGGTTCAGTTTGTTTCACGGCTGCATTTCACACTGTCCCGATCCTTTTATTTGAGTTCGAGAAAAAACAACCAACACTCCAGAGAAGTCCAGTCAAACAATGATTTATTGATTACATGTACGTGGGAGAGGTCTGCAGTGTCACTCACTTACAGAGATCTCAACTAGGAAGCACACATCACACTACTTTTGTATATTCAAGTCCAGCCTCACAATACGTAAGCAGATATCATAATATGCGTCAGTTACTTGACTTCTATAACACTTAAAAACCGTCCTCACCGTCTCACACTCTGTGTTTCCTGCTGTTTTTCTCCTCGTACACGTCTCTGAAACATCCAGAGTACATTCTGTGCTAATCTCACTGAGCAGGCGTACAGGCACAGCCAAATGTCTCTAATCTTTGCCCTAGAAACAAGTCTAATGTTTATCTGTCTGTAAGCGAGTTTGCATTGACACTCAAAAGACTGAATGCCAACTCTCATGAGCACATTTGCAATGTGAGTAAGGCAAGGCAAGTTTATTTATATAGGACAATTCAACAACAAGGTGATTCAAAGTGCTTTACAGAGACATTGAAAACAAAACAGATAAAAAGCATGATTTAAAATTGATTAAGACAAACAAACAAACAAAACAGTATATAAAATAAAAAATCAAAACAGTAGATAAAATCAAATCAGTAGTTAAAATGTAAGTTTTGAAATTTAAGCTTAAAAGTGTGGATTTGGTGCTTTATTCAAAAGCAGCTGAGAACAGGAGAGTCTTCAACCTGGATTTAAATAAACTGTAAAGTGTTTTAGTTGATATGAGGCTTTCTGGGAGTTTGTTCCAGATATATGGAGCATAAAAGCTGAATGCAGCTTCTCCGTGTCTGGTTCTGACTCTGGGAACTGATAAAAAACCGGATCCAGATGACCTGAGGGATCTGGAAGGTTCATACTGGGTCAGGAGGTCACTGATGTATTTTGGTCCTAAACCATTCAGAGCTTTATAGACCAGCATCAGAACTTTAAAGTCTATCCTCTGACGGACAGGCAGCCAGTGTAAAGACCTCAGAGCTGGACTGATGTGTTCCACTTTTTTGGTCTTAGTGAGGACTCTAGCAGCAGAGTTCTGAATGAGCTGTAGTTGTCTGACTGATTTTTTTTAGGTAGACCTGTAAAGATGCTGTTACAGTAATCAAGCCTGCTAAAGATGAATGCATGGACTAGTTTTTCCAGGTCCTGTTGAGACATCAGATCTTTTATCCTGTACTGTTTGTTCCTCTTTATGAGATAACTCCTCGTTTATCTCAGCCTTGGCACCAAGCACAGATGGATGATGTATGGAATAAAACAAGTTGGAGATGAACAGTTTCACCCCTGACTTGTTAAAATTAAATCCATTTGCTTTAAACAGATGCCTGCGTTCCCAAAAAATATTAAAGTTGTTGATAAAATGCACTGAGTGGTCAGTACATGCTGATATGAGCCATTTATTCAGTGCAAACAACCTGCTGAACCTCTCGTCTCCTCCTCTGACGGGCGGTACAGGCCCACTGATGAATACAGCTGCATTCAGAGAGTTTACAGTATTTAATAATCCAGTAAAGTGCCGTTTCAGAGCCTCCGACTGTTGTTTGGACACATCGTTTGACCCTGTATGCAGAACAATGTTTGTCACAGTTTGATATTCATCTGCAATCTGAAGAATTCTCTCCTTCAGGTTGTTGACCATATCCTTAGGAAAGCAGAGGACTTTAGTGTTCTTACCGCACATCCTTTGTACATCCTTTACGGCAGAGTCCCCCACAATCAGAGTTTCAGGCCTAGCCTTTAGCTTTCCCTGTGGCCTTTTACTTTTCAACAGATTTTCAGACCTTACTTCGCTACTTTTAGGTGGATGGTTGTCCGATATAGATCCAAGGTCCTTTGATAGTGGAGCAAATCTGTTCTGCAGTTTCACATTCAGTTGTTTTGGAGGTTTGTTGTTAACCTTCCTATTCACGGTTGTCCAGTCCTGTTTCCTCCCGTATACAGGGGTAGAAGAGCTTCTCTGTCTCGTAGGAAGTGAAGGCCAGTCGGTTTCAGAGATTTCAGCTCGCTGTGCTCTGCCTGTGATACATCCTCCCCCTTCCAGGAGACATGATTTATGTCTTGGTTTTGCACCAAGACAGTCCAAGGGGGGATTATCGCTTGAGGATTTATAATAATGATGCACAGAGTCTACTTTCTTGGTCATGTTATCTGTGCTCCTTAACTGTGTACTAGCTTGCTCATCGCCATTGCTTTGAATCAAAGGCAAGGTTGTTTCATTTCCACACAGTCCATTTACCTCCACATTTACTTCTAAGCGATGAATTTTTGTCTCCAGTACTGCAATCTTCTGCAGGAGGCTGTGGTAGTCATCTGTGGAGAGGGAGGGCATCTTGTTGCTAGTTAGCCTAGCGGTTAGCACCTTTCCAGGCTATCCGGTTGTTCAGTCTGACGTCACTAGCCGTGTCTGGGCCTAAACTCTGCTGCAGGTCCATATATCAAATGATCACTGTGGCATTACTGAGAGTTAAAACACTGTCTAAAGTCTTTCATCTTTAATAAAATGATCAGCGTTCTGCTCTACCAGGTGTAACAATTGAGTTTAACATCCAGGCATCCATGAAAACAGAATTTATGACATTTAATGGAGTTAGAAGTTAGCAGGAAGTTAGCTCGCTAGCTTCCATCTAAATACAATATAGCATGTCCTGACTGCGGGGGTTTAGAAACAAATTAAAACGTACAGCTGTGCTGTAACTTCCAACATAAATGAAGACAGAAAACTAAACAGCAGTGACGTTTGTAGGGTTACTGAAGTTTGGCTAGCATGTATATAGTGATGTGCTACGTGACCGCTAGCGACACAGCTATGTTAGCATAATATAAACAAGCTAACTTTTTTTTTTTTTCCACTCGATAAAAGTTAACGTGAGTGTTCTCAGTGGTCAGGAACAAATGTAATCGCATGGCAGGATGCTGTAAATGGACCAAACTTCAGCCAGGAGAACAACTGAGATAATCCATCCACAATACGAGGTTAGTTATTCATGCTGCATGGGCTGTGCTGTAGTTACATCGTAAGGTTTTAAAAACTGAGCTTAAATAAATGATTAGCGGTAATAAAAGCCAAGGGAGGTCAACGGTGATCACTGACTGTTTTTAGGAGCTTTTTGAGATTAAATAGAAGAAAATACAAAGCATTAAACATGTTAACAACACAAAAGCCATATTGAACGCAGACTACTTTAGGCCCGGAAGTAGGATTCGTCACGTCATCACTGAACAACCGGATTGGCTGTTCGGTGTCCAGACGCTGTAATCAGGGTTCAGCTGTGTCTAGGCCACAGACACACGGAGCGCTGAGGATAAGGTAACTAAAAATGTTGCTGTTCTGTTAAGAACACTTTATTCCTAATGATCTATAAGTGTCCAGAAGCTCTCGCAGGTAAGCTCATACAGAAAAAAGGGAAAAAATCAGCATAGAAATCAATAAAAGAAGCAAAGCATTTGAAGAGCAAAGAGAGGAAGCCTCCACACTCACGAAAGGGGCGGAGAAAATAAGTATAAATACTTATTTAATAAAAGCTCACAAAATACCACTAATAAAAGGCCAGTTAGAATAATGTATTTCCCACAAATCACTGCCTCTGTTTTTGTCTCTGTCACTGCAGGACCAACGTGGATCGAGAAGTCCGCGCTCTCAGGAGGCCGACAATTTTGTTGAAGAAAGAAGTGGAAGAAAAAAATACAACCGTGACGAGTTTGGAAAAGATTTTACTGTGAAAGCTTCCCTAAAAATGCATCAGGTCATCCACACCGGAGAGAGACCATTCAGCTGTGGAGACTGTGGAAAGTCCTTTACCAGGTCTGGAAGCTTAAAAAAACACCAACTAATCCACACCGGAGAGAGACTGTTCAGCTGTGGAGACTGTGGAAAGTCCTTTACCAGGTCTGGAAGCTTAAAAAAACACCAACTCATCCACAGTGGAGAGACACCGTTCAGCTGTGGAGACTGTGGAAAGTCTTTTACCACGTCTGGAAGCTTAAAAACACACCAACTAATCCACACTGGAGAGAGACCGTTCAGCTGTAACGAGTGTGGAAAGTCTTTTACCACGTCTGGAAACTTAAAAACACACCAACTAAATCACACTGGAGAGAGACCGTTCAGCTGTGGAGATTGTGGAAAGTCTTTTATCCGCTCTGGACACTTAAAAAGACACCAACTCATCCACACTGGAGAGAGACCATTCAGCTGTGGAGACTGTGGAAAGTCTTTTACCACGTCTGGAAGCTTAAAAACACACCAACTAATCCACACTGGAGAGAGACCGTTCAGCTGTGACGAGTGTGGAAAGTCTTTTACCACGTCTGGAAACTTAAAAAAACACCAACTCATCCACAGTGGAGTTAAAGCGTACACCTGTGATCAGTGTGGCAGAGCTTTTACTCAAGGTAACAACTTACAGAGTCATCTAGTTACCCACTCTGGAATTAAGGCGTACAGCTGTGACATTTGTGGAAAAACTTTCAGCCGGATAGACAGCCGTAACATTCACCTACGCATTCACACCAGACATGATGTGTACAGCTGTGATCAGTGTGGTAAACAGTTTACTACAAACACAGAGTTACGACGTCACATGTTTACCCACACTGAGGAACGACCTTATAAATGTGACCTTTGTGAGAAGACTTTTAAATCTCCACATTACCTGAAAGCACACCAACAGATCCACACCAGAAAGACTCTACAAGTGCAGTTACTGTGAGGTATGTATTTATATTTTTATCTTGTCAGCCCGACTGTTTGAAACAACTCTGCTCATCAAATTGCTCATCTAATCACAGGTTTTTAGGGATAGTGTTTGAGAATTGTGTTATTGTATCATTAAACTAGTATTACTTAATGTTTTTACTCTTAACGTTTTTATATCACATTAATTTGAGCTGAGTGTGATAATGTAAACAGTAAAATGTAATTGGACTTTGGCAGAGATGCTCTTTATTTCAGGTGACGTTCAGGATAAAAATGTTGAAGGACTGACTTACACTGTCTTTGTGTTTTTGTTTAGAAGCAGAGCGACACAGATGGATCAAGTTCTCAACCCTGTCATCGCTGTGGGAAAGACTTTTGTTGTGACCTTTGTGGAAAAACTTTTAGTCATTGAAGGACTCTGAAAATACATCAACGTAGACACACTGGAGACAAAATGAACTACTGTAAAGAATGCGGGAGAGGCTTCACCACTTCAAAGGACTTCAAACAATATGAACTCCTTCACAGTGGCGTCAAAAAGCATGTCTGCGATCAGTGTGGGTCATCCTTCATCAGTGCACGTCAGCTTGAAAAGCATAAACGAGTCCACACATGAGAGAAACTATACAAGTGCAGACTCTGTGACAAAACCTTTTCACAATCATGTGATCATACTAAGCATGAACGCAGACACATGAAAGAGAACTTCATCACGGCGCCCCTCCGTGTGCGGCAGCCTGTTACAGCACCTTTGCTCGTTCTGAGTTTTTTCTTTCTTATCTTTTTTTCTTGTAATTTTTTATAACGAACGTATTAGTAATTAGATAACAAATTTCCCACGTGTGGGACTAATAAAGGTTATCTTATCTTATCTGTGAAAGAGTTTGAGTAATCTCAGTTCATACTCCACTCAGAAACGATTCCATGTTACAAATAAACTGTTACGTCTTGATTCCTGCTTTTACGTTAATCTTATAAACAGTACATTTGTATAACGACTGAAACCGGCCCAATGAATGAACAATGGGCTGTGAGGCAATTTCTTCATCATTAATATGCAAATTCTTATGAGCATTGATCAACAACCACTGGTCAATGGCCATGAGTACCATTCACAGAGTAAAACTTTGCATAATGATTATGAAGTTTACTGTTACCAATGTTCAAAGACATTTACTAAATTATCTTCTCTGTGCAAACATCAGCGTGATGCAGGACTGAAATCATTGCCATCTCTGGATCACAGTGAATCTGCAGAGACAGAAAGATCCTCTTCTGGTTTCAGGGTCAGACTTAAACCCTTGAGATCAGGCTCCACAGAGTTCAGGTGGAATCTTCTGTAAAGATCTGATGAGGCAGCTCTGAATGAAAATGTGCCTCTTGTTACATTGTAAGCTTTCTAAACTGTTCTACTGTAGTGTTTGTGTTGAGTGGTTCGCTTTGTTCCAGCAGTTTGATTAAGAAATCTCTTTCCTGTTATATTTTTAAAGAATGCATTGATCCATGTGTTTTGCAGGTTTGTTTTTTTTTCAGCTTGTTTGTGTAATGAAATCCTGCAACAATTAAACCAAAATTTTATTTGTTAAATAAAGAAATGGTTTACTGACAAAGAGTTTGAGCCGTGATGTCATTTCCTGTATATCAGAGCAACACCTGAAGTGACCAGTGTTTAAAGTCAGAGTCAAATTTTGTGTCAGCATGACCTTGTGAAAACTGCTTGGCGGTGCTTCACTACATTATCTGCTAACTGTTAGGGAGTAGAAGGACGAAACTCCCAGGGTGACCAGTGGCAGGAGCTTCCTGATGCAGAGTTGAGTGTGGGGGATATAAAAGAGAAGCTGAGGCATCCCAAGGTTAAAGCTGGCATAACTGAACTTTAATGTTTGATGTGTGTTTTGGCTCTCCTGCACGCAGCAATTAATAGCTTGAACACAGCAGAGCTTGATATAAAAGCCTGGCTGTAGCTCAGGAGGTAGAGCAGGTCACTTAGTGATCGGAAGGAGGTTCGATCCCAGGCTCCTCCATTCTGCATGCCAAGTATCCTTGGGCAAGATACTAATCCCAAGTTACTCTCCGATGCATCCATCAGAGTATGAATGTGTGTGAGTGTAGTTAGAAAGCACTCAGTATAGAGGTATTGCTTGTGAGAATGTGAACGTGGAGTGCTTTGAGTACTCCGGGAGAGTAGAGAAGCGCTGTATAAGAATCAGTCCATTTACCATTACCATGAGTGACCAAAGTGTCTCTATTGTTGGGGAATTCGCTATTGAGTTGTGAAAGCTGCTTGATGTCTCATCAAACCAGCAGTAAAAGTCATTGAGGGCGTTGGCCAACAGTGGAGTGGGGCTGTGTGCTTCCTGAAGTGAAAATCTGGCATTTAAAGATGAATGGGAAAGACTCGCTCACAGCTGACTAATGAATATTTGCATGCATGCCTAAGAACTGCATTGACCCCATTTCACCCAAGCTTTAAAATTCTGCCTGCAAATATCAGAGGTGTAGTCATCTGTGTCCATATTTTCCCAGCATACGGGGGATTCCCATCATAATAAATCTTTTGGTAAGAGGTGATAAAAAACCTAATCAAAATTTTCCATCCAAATTGCCTCCATCTTTATGAGGCAGTGCATTTCCATTGTTCTTTCCATATTTGAGTCCATTCATCCTGTGTTATGCACACTCCTCCCTCCTTCTCCCATAATATCTTATTTGTAAAAAATGTATACAAACAGGAAATGTGTTTTTTGTTAACCTCACCACTAGGGATGCACCGATATCGATACCGGTATCTGGTATCGGCCTCAATACCAATTCAATTCAATTCAATTCAATTTTATTTATATAGCGCCAAATCACAACAAAAGTCGCCTCAAGGCGCTTTATATTGTACAGTAGATCGCACAATAATAAATACAGAGAAAAACCCAACAATCATATCATATGACCCCCTATGAGCAAGCACTTTGGCGACAGTGGGAAGGAAAAACTCCCTTTTAACAGGAAGAAACCTCCGGCAGAACCAGGCTCAGGGAGGGGCGGGGCCATCTGCTGCGACCGGTTGGGGTGAAAGAAGGAAAACAGGATGAAAGACATGCTGTGGACGAGAGACAGAGATTAATAACAGATATGATTTGATGCAGAGAGGTCTATTAACACATAGTGAGTGAGAAGGTGACTGGAAAGGAAAAACTCAATGCATCATGGGAATCCCCGGCAGCCTACGTCTATTGCAGCATAACTAAGGGAGGATTCAGGGTCACCTGGTCCAGCCCTAACTATATGCTTTAGCAAAAAGGAAAGTTTTAAGCCTAATCTTAAAAGTAGAGATAGTATCTGTCTCCCGAATCCAAACTGGAAGCTGGTTCCACAGAAGACGGGCCTGAAAACTGAAGGCTCTCCCTCCCATTCTACTTTTAAATACTCTAGGAACAACAAGTAGGCCTGCAGAGCGAGAGCGAAGTGCTCTAATAGGGTGATATGGTACTACAAGGTCATTAAGATAAGATGGGGCCTGATTATTTAAGACCTTGTATGTGAGGAGCAGGATTTTGAATTCAATTCTGGATTTAACAGGAAGCCAATGAAGGGAAGCCAAAACAGGAGAAATATGCTCTCTCTTCCTAGTCCCTGTCAGTACTCTTGCTGCAGCATTTTGGATTAGCTGAAGACTTTTCAGCGAGTTTTTAGGACATCCTGATAATAACGAATTACAGTAGTCCAGCCTGGAAGTAATGAAGGCATGAACTAGTTTTTCAGCATCACTCTGAGACAGGATATTTCTAATCTTAGAGATGTTGCGCAAATGGAAGAAAGCAGTCTTACATATTTGTTTAATATGTGCGTTGAAGGACATGTCCTGGTCAAAAATGACTCCAAGGTTCCTCACAGCATTACTGGAGGCCAAGGTAATGCCATCCAGAGTAAGAATCTGGTTAGATGCCATATTTCTAAGATTTTCAGGGCCGAGTACAATAACCTCAGTTTTATCTGAATTAAGAAGCAGAAAGTTAGCGGCCATCCAGGTCTTTATGTCTTTAAGACATTCCTGCAGTTTAACTAATTGGTGTGTGTTACCTGGCTTCATGGATAGATAGAGCTGCGTATCATCTGCATAGCAGTGAAAATTTATGCTATGTCTTCTAATGATGCTGCCTAGGGGAAGCATGTATAATGTAAATAGAATTGGTCCTAGCACTGAACCCTGTGGAACACCATAATTGACCTTAGTGGGTGAAGAGGACTCTCCATTTACTTGAACAAATTGGAGTCTATTAGATAGATATGATACAAACCACTGCAGCGCAGTACCTGTAATACCTACAGCATGTTCTAATCGCTCTAATAGGATATTATGGTCAACAGTATCGAACGCTGCACTAAGGTCTAGCTGGACAAGCACAGAGATGAGTCCACTGTCAGAGGCCATAAGAAGATCATTTGTAACCTTCACTAAAGCTGTTTCTGTGCTGTGATGAGCTCTGAAACCTGACTGAAACTCTTCAAATAAGCCATTCCTCTGCAGATGATCTGTTAGCTGTTTGACAACTACTCTTTCAAGGATTTTTGATATGAAAGGAAGGTTGGAGATTGGCCTATAATTACATAAGACAGCTGGGTCTAGAGATTGCTTTTTAAGTAAGGGTTTAACTACAGCCACCTTGAAGGCCTGTGGTACATAGCCGATTATTAGAGATAGATTGATCATATTTAAGATTGAAGAATTAATTAATGGCAGGAGAGCAGTTTTGTAGGAATGGAGTCTAAAAGACACGTTGATGGTTTGGAGGAAGTAATTATTTATTTATATTTCTAAGTTAACTCAGAAAGATCAATTGGAGAAAAAGAGTCTAACTTAACATTGATGGTACTAAGAGTAGCTGTAGATAATATTACATCTGTGGGATGATTATTGGTAATTTTTTCTCTAATGATAAAAATTTTATTTCTGAAGAAGTTCATGAAGTCATTACTAGTTAACGTTAAAGGGATGGTTGGCTCAGTAGAGCTCTGACTTTTTGTCAGCCTGGCTACAGTGCTGAAGAGAAAGCTCGGGTTGTTCTTATTTTCTCCAATCAGTGACGAATAGTATGATGTTCTGGCTTTGCGGAGGGCTTTCTTATAAAGCAGCAAACTATTTCTCCAGGCTAAATGATGATCCTCTAAATTTGTGACACGCCATTTCCTCTCCAGCTTACGAGTTATCTGCTTTAGGCTACGTGTTTGAGAATTATACCACGGAGTCAGGGACTTCGGATTTGAGGCCTTAGTTTTCACAGGAGCTACAGTATCCAGAGTCATACATAGTGAGGAGGTAAAATTATTAACAAGATAATCGACCTCTGTTGGAGTAGCGTTCAGATAGCTGCTCTGCTCTATGTTGGTACAGGGCATTGAAGATGATAACAGTGGGTGGATTATATTCTTAAACTTAGTTACAGCACTTTCAGAAAGACATCTACTTTGATAAAGTCTACTCTCCACTGCTGTGTAATCAATTATTGTAAATGTAAATGTTATCAGGAAATGATCAGACAGCAGAGCGTTTTCAGGAAACACTGTTAAATGTTCAGTTTCTATGCCATATGTTAAAACAAGATCTAGAGTGTGATTAAAGTGGTGGGTGGGTTCTTTTACATTTTGAGAGAAGCCAATTGAGTCTAATAACAGATTAAATGCCATGTTGAGGCTGTCATTTTTAGCATCTACATGGATGTTAAAATCACCCACAATAATTATTTTATCTGAGCTGAGCACTAAATCAGATAAAAAGTCTGAGAAATCAGAGAGAAACTCTGTGTAAGGCCCAGGTGGACGATAGATGATAACAAGTAAGACTGGTTTCTGAGTTTTACAGCTGGGGTGGACGAGGCTCAGCATCAGGCTTTCAAATGAATTAAAAGTCTGTCTTGGTCTTTCGTTAATTAATAGACTGGTGTGAAAAATTGCTGCCACACCGCCCCTCGGCCTGTGCTTCGAGGTTTCTGGTAGTTAGAATGACTCGGGGTGTTGATTCATTTAAACTAACATAATCATCCTGCTGCAACCAGGTTTCTGTAAGGCAGAGTAAATCGATTTGTTGATCAATTATTAAGTCATGTACTAACAGAGACTTGGAGGAGAGAGACCTAATATTTAATAATCCACATTTCACTGTTTTACTCTTTGGTTCAGATGTGGATTCTGTATTGCTCTTTCTTTTTGATTTTTTATGTTTAAGTTGTTTGTTGCTGGTTTTTGGTTTGTTTTTTGTCTGTTTGGGAGCTGACACAGTCTCAATGGAGATGGGTTTTTGGGGGGGTAGCAGGAGGAGAGAAGCTGCAGAGAGGCGTGTAAGACTGCAACTCTGCTTCCTGGTCCCAACTCCATTTTATACCACATTTTCTAAAGTACTTGTACTCGTTGAAAGTCCCCCGAACTGGGGACCGATACCACGGTCTGAGACCTGTCTATGTTTGAGCGACATGTGAGGGGGTCAATCACAGGCGCCGAGTGCCCGCCCCCAGGCCCCGGCTGCAGCTCGGAGCTGGGAGGAGGCCAGGCGAAACAAGTGAGCCGTGTGGAACTATTTCAAAGTGAACGAAGACGCAAAAACAAAGGCGGACTGCATATAGTGCTCAGCTCAGCAAACAGTTATCCTTTGTCCTCCCTGGTGAACATGATGTGAGAAATCTTAGTACTCTAAAGTGTTATCCCAGTTACATTTTAATCTTTTTGTTCACCAGGGAAATAGTAGTATTTGTTAGTAATCCTTGAATATAACAGAGATTTCTGCAACTTTATATTACAACTTATAGAGCAGCAAAATGTAATCTTATATTTAAAACACTGACAGGATGTTCAAGTCAGTGCAGTACTTCTTGTGTTTAATAACCACCAACCATCTACAACTACAGACATAAGTAATTAGAGTTTAATTATCAAAAGACGAACAAATTTTTAAAAAAAAATTGAAGTTGGACCTGGGGCTTAGCTGCACTTCTATGTAATAGCAATTTCAGCCACAAGGTGGAGCAGTGAGTCAGAGTAACTTTTATCTAATCAAGGAAAGAGCGCATTCTTATTTACAGTGGCAGAAAAACAAAAGCACTATATAAATACACATTAGTTACTTACAGTGAGAAATTATTCACAAGAAATGACGGCTGCCACTTTCCCCAAATTCAGACCATGCAATCCTCAAAGAAGGTGCAACAAACCATAGAGCTGCACGTCAGACTTACCAGGCCTCGTTTAGCACATTAAATATTAAAGTTCTCTAGCATATCGAGACTATCTCTACACAGCATAATATAATCCATATGTACGGGGTACAACCCCCCCCCCTCCCTTGGTTGTGGCTTGTGGATATTTCTTTAAGACACTAGTAAGTATGTGTGATATCCTGACATTATGAATTGTAAATGTAGCTAATTTTGTAATATTTTTCAATTTTTCTTCCTTCATTTAATATTTCTGTCATGTTGTTTTGTTGTTGTATTTAGTTTTTTATCTGTGTGTACTTTTTAGTCTGGATGAAAAAGTTGGATGTAGCTAGCTGTGATGTGTGGTGCATTAAATAGTTGGTGTTTATTCTACTTTTCACTTTTGGAACCTTTGGAAGTGACGTCACCTTTGGTTGCCGTGGAAACAATCCGTGCATCTCTCAGAGCTCTGTGAACTTTATGATGATGACCATTAATCAAACTTCATTCACATACAGGGAGTGCAGAATTATTAGGCAAATGAGTATTTTGTCCACATCATCCTCTTCATGCATGTTGTCTTACTCCAAGCTGTATAGGCTCGAAAGCCTACTACCAATTAAGCATATTAGGTGATGTGCATCTCTGTAATGAGAAGGGTGTGGTCTAATGACATCAACACCCTATATCAGGTGTGCATAATTATTAGGCAACTTCCTTTCCTTTGGCAAAATGGGTCAAAAGAAGGACTTGACAGGCTCAGAAAAGTCAAAAATAGTGAGATATCTTGCAGAGGGATGCAGCAGTCTTAAAATTGCAAAGCTTCTGAAGCGTGATCATCGAACAATCAAGCGTTTCATTCAAAATAGTCAACAGGGTCGCAAGAAGCGTGTGGAAAACCAAGGCGCAAAATAACTGCCCATGAACTGAGAAAAGTCAAGCGTGCAGCTGCCAAGATGCCACTTGCCACCAGTTTGGCCATATTTCAGAGCTGCAACATCACTGGAGTGCCCAAAAGCACAAGGTGTGCAATACTCAGAGACATGGCCAAGGTAAGAAAGGCTGAAAGACGACCACCACTGAACAAGACACACAAGCTGAAACGTCAAGACTGGGCCAAGAAATATCTCAAGACTGATTTTTCTAAGGTTTTATGGACTGATGAAATGAGAGTGAGTCTTGATGGGCCAGATGGATGGGCCCGTGGCTGGATTGGTAAGGGCAGAGAGCTCCAGTCCCACTCAGACGCCAGCAAGGTGGAGGTGGAGTACTGGTTTGGGCTGGTATCATCAAAGATGAGCTTGTGGGGCCTTTTTCGGGTTGAGGATGGAGTCAAGCTCAACTCCCAGTCCTACTGCCAGTTTCTGGAAGACACCTTCTTCAAGCAGTGGTACAGGAAGAAGTCTGCATCCTTCAAGAAAAACATGATTTTCATGCAGGACAATGCTCCATCACACGCGTCCAAAGTACTCCACAGCGTGGCTGGCAAGAAAGGGTATAAAAGAAGAAAAAAACTAATGACATGGCCTCCTTGTTCACCTGATCTGAACCCCATTGAGAACCTGTGGTCCATCATCAAATGTGAGATTTACAAGGAGGGAAAACGGTACACCTCTCTGAACAGTGTCTGGGAGGCTGTGGTTGCTGCTGCACGCAATGTTGATGGTGAACAGATCAAAACACTGACAGAATCCATGGATGGCAGGCTTTTGAGTGTCCTCGCAAAGAAAGGTGGCTATATTGGTCGCTGATTTGTTTTTGTTTTGTTTTGAATGTCAGAAATGTATATGTGTGAATGTGGAGATGTTATATTGGTTTCACTGGTAAAATAAATAATTGAAATGGGTATATATTTGTTTTTGTTAAGTTGCCTAATAATTATGCACAGTAATAGTCACCTGCACACACAGATATCCCCTAAAATAGCTAAAACTAAAACAAACTAAAACTACTTCCAAAAACATTCAGCTTTGATATTAATGAGTTTTTGGGTTCATTGAGAACATGGTTGTTGTTCAATAATAAAATTATTCTTCAAAATACAACTTCCTAATAATTCTGCACTCCCTGTATGTTTAGCTTGCTGACTGTCTGAGGGTGTCCAAAATGTGGGCTTTATAAATAATTGACAAACTTTCTGGAGGAAGCCTGGTCTTGTTAGGAGAGACGGCATTCATTCCACTTTGAATGGAGCAGCTCTCATTTCTAAAAATCTGGTCAAATACATGAAAACCTCTGAGAACATGCCCCAAAAGGTTGATTCTGTTCATCTGGACGCAGCGTTTTCAGTGGGAGAAACATTTACTCACTCATCCAACTGACGTCTTAAGTCTCAGCTGACTTGTTTCCCCAATCTTGTAAACATTTGCACTGAAACGAGCCCACTGAATGACTGTGATATTAATGATCAGTTCCTTGATCATTAATATGCCACTGTATAACGATTGATCAACAACCACTGATCATTGATCAATGGATCAAGTCCTTGAAAGAGTGTCCACTGGCCTGTAGGTGTGAACAGACTGCAGAGTCCTGGCCTCACGAGGTAGCTCTTCTGTGTTGTGCCAGAGGTTGTTTGGTTTCACCAATGTATAAATCCTGGCAATCCTCCTAGAGTGTTGGGGGTATATTCGCACATGAACACTCGTGCACAAGGAATCCTGTTACCTCTATAATACTCCACACTGATTTGGGTCTAATGTGAAGATCTCCATATTAACTTCCTGAAAACAGCGTGTTTGGTTTCACACTGCAAGGACCTAAATCATGGTCTTTCTTCCCCACTAATTACTTTCTGCAGAAGAAGTAATTCCCCAGCTGCTGTTTAAAACCACCAGTGTTTCCACTCATTATCATATTTCTGTGTGTCCTCAAAGCTTTGAGCTACTGCTGTCTGTGTCCTGTGTTCTCCACCTAAAGGAGACACTCGCCTGGCATGTTTAGCAAAGAAATGCTGCACTGACTCCATAAGATTCACTCTGACTCCAAACTCAAAGAGGCCCTTTTGAATTGGAAGCCACTTTTACCTTCAATCAGCTTCTCATTAGCTGCCTGAAAACAGAAAACAAAGTCAGAGGTCTGCAGCACTGACCTCTGACTTTCAGCTCCACTTGTTTCTTGAGGATGTTTCCCTCCCTGCTGCAGACGGTGCAGGTGTAGGTGGAGTTGTCTCCATCTGTGGGGTGTTTCAGCATCAGACTGAGGTCTTCAGGGTGGTTGTTCCCCGTTGCCCCTGGTGAATCTATCTCATCGCTGGGTGAGTCTGGGTGGGTGGGGGTTAGGTGGTGTTAGGTGACACGGTTTGTGACACGTGGGCGAGAAGGGCAAGCCACCCCTTACTTACACAACCTCACACACTATAGATTTTTAAAGTTCTTGTGTACAACGGTTTAGCTACAGATACAACTTCTACTTTTAACAAAGATCACTCCGTCTGCATATTTGTTAAGAAATAAAGCAGCTTTACTGGGATATTTATTGTCAAACTATGCGATTTTCCATATGTGTGTGGAGTAAAATGTTGTGACCAAGAATGATTCAGGATTAACAACACAAACTGTTTTGATAGCAGAAACAGTCTGCCTTATAGTTCCCACACATTACCGCTAGTTTTACAAACACATTCTTCTTCATATCTGTTTAATTGGTTTTTTATGAAACTGGTTTTCAATAGTACAACCAACGTCTAACTTTTCCTTGCTCCCCAGTATAAATGCAAGAATTTTGCAGGCTTTATTGAAACTGTCACAATTTAACACTCAGTGCCATAAACAGAGTTGATCCATGTCTCTATGGACACTGTTTCATACATCAACAGCTCTGAAAATCACTTTTAAAGTAATGTAGAACATGATCTCGCTCACTCTCAGTGTCTCTAAAAACCTACGGTGGCCCTGAAGTGCAAACCACAAAAACAAATCACAAAACGCACAACAAATTGAAAAGCGCAAAAACAAATTGAAAAGCGCAAAAACAAATTGAAAAGCGCAAAAACAAATTCACTTAACGCAAAAACAAATTGAAAAGCGCAAAAACAAATCACAAAACGCACAACAAATTGAAAAGCGCAACAACAAATCACTTAACGCAAAAACAAATTGAAAAGTGCAAAAACAAATTGAAAAGCGCAAAAACAAATTCACTTAACGCAAAAACAAATTGAAAAGCGCAAAAACAAATCACAAAACGCACAACAAATTGAAAAGCGCAAAAACAAATTGCAAAGCGCAAAAACAAATTGAAAAGCGCAAAAACAAATTCACTTAACGCAAAAACAAATTCACTTAACGCAAAAACAAATTGCAAAGCGCAAAAACAAATTCACTTAACGCAAAAACAAATTCACTTAACGCAAAAACAAATTGAAAAGCGCAAAAACAAATTGAAAAGCGCAAAAACAAAAACCAAACCGGAAGAGGTAGGTACCAATGCTGCAACAACAGGCATCACTGATTGGATGATGGATCCGGTAGCCTTTTGAACCGGAAGTTGTTCTGTTCGGAAGTTTGGTGACTGCTCTACCAACTTCGTGGCCCAACATATCCCACAATTTATAGCGCGGCAGTCACTGTGGATAATTTTGCTGCAGACGGCAAAAGCGTAGCGGCCGAAGAGTAAACTGTTAAACGTAAGTACTGAATATGATGTCACTTTTTTATGTGCAAATGTTTAATAATGAGGAACATTAAAACATTACTGTTGGCCACATGTCGGCAAAGTTATTTGCCATTAGCGATGTTTGTACTTTCAGCGTTTACTTTGTTTTAAAGCATTTAAAATATAATAATACAATAGTTGACCTTAATCTTACAGAGAATGTGATGATTTTATGGATAATTAAAGTCAGTCATATATCTACAAACACAACAAGCTGAAAGTCAGTGATGCTGCTCGGTTTGCAGTCCTGAATATCACGGCACAAGCAGGATTCACTGCACTGTTAATGTTAGCTATGTTATATTGCTAGCTATGTTATATTGCTGCCTCTGTTCGGTGGTGTCGAGCCAAACGGACTTTAACGTGTGTTTGAACGAGCTGACGGTTCACTCGTTAAGCTGAAAGAAAGATGCTTTAATCACAGGAGTCACACATGTGTCCACTGGACCATCTGGGAACTCTTCTTGTTTAGCACTTGTAATAACACAAACACTAAATCCTCCTTCTCTTGTGCTGTTTTGTAGCAGTGTATACACCTGAGACTGTCACCTGTCTGTCTGTCCTGCACTCTCTCTGTTTCTTTCTCTCTGATTGTGGAATAAAAGTATGAACATGTATTTATAAGTTACACTTGTGTTTGAATCCTGCAGCTTATCACACATTTGATTTCCATGTGTGACAACTGCAAGTGTCCAGAGTGAGGACAGACTGAGGGACCCACTGCTGCACATCATCTGTGAGGCTTTGCACCCCTGATGATCCACCAGGACAAACTCAGCAGTGTGTGAGGAAGAGGAGGAGGAAGAGCCAGCAGCAGCTGACAGATGTGGAGAATAGACATACTGTTCCTGTTTGTGAAGGACTGCTAGAAACATTTAAAATAACTAATTATCTGTCCTGAATCATTATTAGGTAATGTTCAGATAATTTGATCATTCCAGTGTTTTCAGTGTGGGAGAAAGTACTCAGGGCCTTCAAGTTACACACTATGAAAGGCAGCACCAAGTTTAATATTCAGAAACCTAAAGTATGTATCAGCAGCAGAATGGAGCTAAAAATAAATGTTTGTTTCAGTTCTATGAAGCTTTGAGTATTTTGGATTAGTAGTACTGCTGTGTTTGTTGCATCATATTGCTGTAATTGTTTATATGCTTTATATATTCTGAGGTAAGTTGATCTATAGTGTTACATCATATTCTATAAGGATGTTATGTGTTTGTATACTTTCTGCCCAGTTTGACCCATTTAGCAGAAGTCAGCCTGTTTAAGGCTCTGATATCTATTCTGTATGACTTAAAGCAGTTATGACATGGTCTGATTTTCTCACCCAATAAAGGGATATTTAATGTATCAGTCTACTCTTCATTCTATCAGACACAGTTATCACAGCTCGTACATTTTCTATTTACACATATATGTAAGCATTGAGCCAAATTTAGTAATGCCAACATATTACACGGACAATATTTGTCTCTTATATATAATACATCTACATATACACTGTCAAAGATACTTGAGTGTCTTTGAGTGAAGATTTAAGGTGATAGGACATATAAATAACTGCAACTTGAATCTTTACTGAAGCTCAGTATTAGACACAGAGTTCACTCACATGAATTTCACTCACATGTGCTGTACCAGTGTACCTGCACATGTGATGTGACAATAGAAGTGATTTGATTTGAGAGTTCAAACTCACTGCTGTAATAACTTATTATTAATATAATAACTATGATATTGGCCATATCATATTTACACTGACTTTAGTCTCATGAACAACATTAACTAATTGTTATTTACTAGCTAATCTTAAATGACTGTTCAGTACAGATATGAAGGCCAGCAATCATATTTTACAGTCCTGTGGTCTCAGCCTCAGATACGTATTAAATCACACAAAGCTCGCGTAGAAACAAACACACGAACAAAATATGTTCTCCTTCATTTCCGTCAAAGCTGTATGAAACGTTTCCAGCGGTTGGTGTTATGGTTGCTAGGCAACCTGGGCAGCGCGACGGAGGCTAGACCGTCCCATTTCACAAGTCTCGCACTTCCGGCCTTAGCGGTCTTTGAGTACGCGGCCCTTGAGGATCGTTGAGGCTGCGTACTTAAAGGCTGCAGACCCTGAATTGGGATACAGCCGTTGACTGCTCTTTCTCATAACCACGTTCGGCAGAACAACTTCCGGTTCAAAAGGCTACCGGATCCATCATCCAATCAGTGATGCCTGTTGTTGCAGCATTGGTACCTACCTCTTCCGGTTTGGTTTTTGTTTTTGCGCTTTTCAATTTGTTTTTGCGTTAAGTGATTTGTTGTTGCGCTTTTCAATTTGTTTTTGCGTTAAGAGATTTGTTTTTGCGCTTTTCAATTTGTTTTTGCGCTTTTCAATTTGTTTTTGCGCTTTTCAATTTGTTTTTGTGCTTTTCAATTTGTTGTGCGTTTTGTGATTTGTTTTTGCGCTTTTCAATTTGTTTTTGCGTTAAGTGAATTTGTTTTTGCGTTAAGTGAATTTGTTTTTGCGCTTTTCAATTTGTTTTTGCGCTTTGCAATTTGTTTTTGCGCTTTTCAATTTGTTGTGCGTTTTGTGATTTGTTGTTGCGCTTTTCAATTTGTTTTTGCGTTAAGTGAATTTGTTTTTGCGCTTTTCAATTTGTTTTTGCGCTTTTCAATTTGTTTTTGCGTTAAGTGATTTGTTGTTGCGCTTTTCAATTTGTTGTGCGTTTTGTGATTTGTTTTTGCGCTTTTCAATTTGTTTTTGCGTTAAGTGAATTTGTTTTTGCGCTTTTCAATTTGTTTTTTTGCTTTTCAATTTGTTTTTTGCGTTATGAATTTGTTTTTGCGCTTTTCAATTTGTTTTTGCGCTTTTCAATTTGTTGTGCGTTTTGTGATTTGTTTTTGTGGTTTGCACTTCAGGGCCACCGTAAAAAACCCAGCAAACTGACAATCACCTCTAAACAGGGGGGTTAGTTTATAGGTTTTTTGTTTGTTTGTTTTGTTTTTTATCAGGCGCAACACCATGTAATGCATGGATGTTAGACTCTTTCACCAGACCATGCTGCTAGCCCAACCACCAGGCTCAGGGTCTCTGAGCTCTAACCCTCTAATGTGCCTCTGAGCCTCGTGTGCCTTTTCACCACCAGACTAAGTTTGTAGTCTCACCTGCTAATATTATTTTATTATAGCACAATATTCAGCTGGGTTACTACTTTGACTTTCTTACTTTGAGCACATTTCTGAGCCCATACATTATCAAACTTTTACTTGAGTATTTCTGACACTAGCAGCTATACTTCTACTTAAGTAAAAATGCCTGCATTCTCCCCAGCGTACCCTTGTCTCACAACAGGGTGGTTCCCAAAGTATGACTCAATAAACAGAGACTCTAAAACCAGAACAGAAAGATAAAGTTGGAAGATCAAAGATTAAGGTTTGTGTTTTTAGAGCACGAAGTAAACTGTCCCCTTGTCTTCTAGACCTTGGCGTGCGTACCTTAGAAGTCAGATTATACATTAGTCATACTTCCAAAAACATTTTGAATTTCATTTATAACTGAGATGTCAAGCTGATATCAGACATCTTATGCTCACCAGGAGCATGTATCCCCACCTTCAAAACCTTAAGGTGTCAAATTCACAAACCCAACATGGGCTCATTCAACACAGGGGCCAGAAGTGCATGTCACCCTTTACTGGCACACTGTACATAAGTTCAATACAGGGCAACGCGGCTAACAGCCTTGGAAACGCTTTACATGAAATAAAACTTTTTAGAAAACCCTTTACAAGAATAAATGTGATGATCTGTTTTACCTGAATCAAATGTATTAGTTTGTTTACTTGAAATAAAACTTATTTTGGAAACCCTGTACATGAAGTAAAAAGTATCGTGTTGTAAGTTCTGGCATTAATATTTCCAGCTGATAAGGAGACGTATTGCATTTCAAACGCTTCATATCCTACCAGCGCTTTAAGATCATCCCACTTCCAGATCACGACCCACCTTCTGTTATTTTAAAACAAGACCGCCGTCTCATTCCTCCAAAACCTTTCTTAGCTCAAAACAGCGAGAAGGATGGACTCTGCACCCCTGCGTCACACTGAGGAGGAGGACAGCTCCTCGGACGAGGGCTCATTAGTACCTGACACGCCCCGTTACTATCGTCCCTTGGAGAAGCAGCAGCAGCAAGCCATCGAGCTTGACGGTCGGGCATCTTCTTTATTTTATTGATACCGTGAAAACAGCTGTGTATCACCTAGTCAACCTAGCAATCAACAAGTACCTCACTGACGAATGCAACGGCTGTAAGTTTGATCACCCCAGCCAGAGACAGCAAGAGTGTCTGCAAATCTCGGAGGATGACTTTTACGCTGAAAATTATTACAGCATCAGAAAAAGACTCCTCACCCCTCGCTTCATTCCATCCATTCAACGTCTGCTGATTGCCCGCAACATCAAAATGAATGACGTCAAAGTCCGCATGGTGGCAGAGACTCTCTTGCACGAATTGAAATCAGTAAAGAAAGTCTTTGACGCCATCGCCAAGGCATACCACAATCTGGTCGGGTTGGAGGTGGTGAAAATCGGACAGCTACGCTTGGTCACAGAGTGTTACAAAGGAGGCTGATAATGTTTTCTCTGAAACACTGATTCTTTCCAAAAAAAAAAAAGCATTGTACCGTATCTTTCAAACAGCTACCCTGCTTATTTTTTTTTTCAAACATGTATCCAGATTTTTCTTTCTTAAAATGTTTAACCTGCATTTTACCACATTTTTAAAAGCATGTATCCTTTTTCAAACATGTATCCTACATTTAGCGCATTTTTAAAACATGTATCCTGACATGGCCACCCTTCCAAGGCCCTGACAAATTACCCGAATCACTATGGGATAAGGATGGGGACTTACCCCATGTACCCACGTAAACGGTGATGAATTGTGAAGTTACAATTCTTTTCTGTAAAAAAAAAAAAAAAAAAAGCATTTTTATTTTGTATATAAATAAATGTTGATGTTGGGCGACGGGATTGTGTGCTTCAATTTTACTTATAATGTGCCAAATCACTACAAGAGACGACTCAAGGCGATGCCGTCCAGAGTAAGGATCTTGTTAGACACTGTTTCTAAGATTTTCAAGTCCCGTTACAATAACCTCAGTTTTATCTGAACTTAGAAGCAGAAAATTAAAGCTCATTATGTATCTAAAACATCCCAACAGTTTAACCAATAAAAGTGGGTATCATCTGCATAGCAGTGAAAATGTATGCTATGCCTTCCAAAGCATGTATAATGTCAATAGAACTGGTATTAGCACAGAAGCCCTTGAAGCTTCATAATTAACCTCAATGTGTGTGAAGAAGACTCTCCGTTTAATAATAGCTGTAATAAAATGTTCTGGTCAGCGGTATCAAATGCTGCATTTTGGTCTAGCAGGAAAGATTTCAACATTTCAATATGAATGAAGGCTGAAAAACTCATTCGATTAATTTCTGATGACCGTTTCTGTGGTCTTCAAGTTTGTAACACCAAACATATTAAAGGATGATTTAAGGCTGTTTTGGGCTTAAGGTTCACAGGAACAGTTTAATTAGACAGCCGTTTACTATTTTTCTTTATTTTCTTGCTTTCATCACTGACATGTTCATTATGATAACTATATCAGATGAGAAAATAAATAAAAATAGTAAACGACGTTAAAGGATCCTCTGATCTTGGAATGTTTCTCTCCGACACTCTCCACAATACTAAGGGGTTGGCAGTCCTTTAGAATAAAATTCAGGACTGCCTGGTCCAGAGCAGTCTTCCTAGATGCTTGATTTCAAAATAATAAAACACATATTAATTAAAAAAAGTGATAATAAAGCTGTTCAGTGTCAATATAGGCCGACCTGTGTTCATTCTCAGTGTGTTTGTCTCCTCATTTTCATGTTTGGCTCTGTAATGCCTGAACACTGAGGAGGTGCTTTTGTTTGTGTGAGAAAGCTCCGCAGAACAGATGCGACATTTAACCTGCATAAAATGAAATAAATAATTTACACTGCAGGTCACATTGCTGTTTTTCCTGTTCTGATAGATTATACCGAAACAAAGACAGACACACAGTTACCTTATTTGCAGTTAAAAGATCAAAATGATCCCACACAGCAGAAACATTTCTCTTTCTTTCAGGCTCCATTTTCTTATGGAGAGAGATGTGATTTTATTTTTTAATTTTTTTATCTTTGCGAGAGTGATTTTCCTTTTTTTGAGGCGACTCAGCCCATTGACAGATGCGGATGCATTACCTTTTAAACACAGTTTGGCGCGTTGGCAATGAGCGATACAGCAGCTGTATCGATCACATGACTTTTTCTTAAAGCACCGATACAGGTTTCGCTCTGTGAGCTTGATACATGCGCCGGTCGGTGTTGCTGGACCCATCACTACTTTAAGGTGTTTGGTGCCACGCTCCACCTTCAGGTTTAAAGCTAGTGTTGATGGAGGGAGTTTGAAGATTCAGTTTGTTCCACGACTACATTTCACTCACTGCCTGTGTTTGTATCTCTGTCACTGCAGGACCAACATGGACCAAGAAGTCAGCGCTCTCAGGAGGCCGACAAACCTCACAGAGGAAAGAGAGAGAACAAATACCGCTGTGACGAGTGTGGGATGGGTTTTCTGCTAAGTCTTATCTAAAACGTCATCAGGTCATCCACACTGGAGAGAAACCCTTTAGCTGTGACTTGTGTGGAAAGTCTTTTTCCAGGAAGAGTGGCCTAAAAACCACTCTTAAAAGCCACTGGAAGGTCTTTTACCAAGTCTGGAAACTTAAAAACACACCAACTCATCCACACTGGAGAGAGACCGTTCAGCTGTGACGAGTGTGGAAGGTCTTTTACCAAGTCTGGACACTTAAAAACACACCAACTCATCCACACTGGAGAGAGACCGTTCAGCTGTGGAGACTGTGGAAAGTCTTTTACCGAGTCTCGAACATTAAAAACACACCAACTCATCCACAGTGGAGAGAGACCATTCATCTGTGACAAGTGTGGAAAGTCTTTTATGCACATTTCACACTTAAAATCACATCAACTCATCCACACTGGAGTTAAAGTGTACAGCTGTGATCAGTGTGGCAGAGCTTTTACTCACAGTACCAGCTTACAGAGTCATCTAGTTACCCACTCTGGAATTAAAGCGTACAGCTGTGACATCTGTGGAAAAACTTTCAGCCTGAAACAGAGCTGAAATACACACCTACGCATTCACACCAGACATGATGTGCACTGCTGTGATCAGTGTGGCAAACAGTTTACAACAGACGCACAGTTAAAAATCCACGTTTACCCACTCTGAGGAGAGACCTCATAAATGTGACCTGTGTGAGAAGACTTTTAAATCTCCACGTTGCCTGAAAGCACACCAACAGATCCACACCAGAAAGACTCTACAAGTGCAGTTACTGTGAGGTATGTATTTATATTTTTATCTTGTCATTTTTCTCATCAAATTGTGTTAGCATGACAACAATTCTACTGCATTGAAAAGCAGCTCTGGGTGATTATTCCAATTTTCATTTCAGGTATGATTTTTGTTTACACGATCATGAAAAACTAAAAGTGCTAAAAAAAAACCCTTGTTGTTATTCAATTTTCAGGCAGTTTCGTGGTATTTCATGGTATTGTTATTAGTTCAGCGTAAATGGCCTTTTGTTTACAGCGGCTCATTCCTCTGTCAGGTGTACATGAAATAAAATATAACACAAATGAAAATAAGTACAAAACCATTCAGTAATCTTCTCTTATGGTTAACAAAGTTGTAGCATTATGTAATGGTATTGTAGTATTTTAGCAGTAGTATCATTGCTTCCCTATAGCTTTAGTACTTTTAGATATTAGTGTTAAAATACTCATTTAATAATACAACTACATTGTTATGGTGGTAGTGTTTTTTCTGTCCCAGTCAGTTGAGTTTTTACTGAAGGAGTAAAATGTAATTGGATATCTGCAGAGATGCTCTTTATTTCAGGATGAAAATATTGAAGGACTGACTTACACTGTGTTTGTGTCTTTGTTTAGAAGCAGAGCGACACAGATGGATCCAGTTCTCAACCCTGTCATCACTGTGATGGTGGGAAAGAGTTTCGTTGTGACCTTTGTGGAAAAACTTTCAGTCATCAAAGGACTCTGAAAATGCATCAACATAGACACACTGGAGACAAAATGAACTACTGCAAAGAATGTGGGAGAGGCTTCACCACAACAAATCTCTTAAAAAAACATGAACTTGTTCACAGTGGCGTTAAAACACACCTCTGTGATCAGTGTGGGTCATCCTTCATATCTGCATTTGAGCTTAAAGTGCATAGACGAGTCCACACAGGAGAGAAACCATACAAGTGCAGACACTGTGACAAAAGCTTCTCACATTCAGGTAGTAGTAACTATCATGAACGTACACACATGGAAGGAAACTACAGCTGTGACCAGTGTGACAAGAGCTTCACTTCGTTATCTCCTCTGTGCAAACATCAGCGTGATCATCCAGGACTGAAATCACTCCCATCTCTGGATCTCTGTGAATCTGCAGAGACAGAAAGATCCTCTTCTGGTTTCAGGGTCAGACTTAAACCCTTGAGATCAGGCTCCACAGAGTTCAGGTGGAATCTCCTGTAAACATCTGATGAGGCAGCTATGAATGAAAATGTGCCTCTTGTTACATTTTAAGCTTTCTAAACTGTTCTACTGTAGTGTTCGTGTTGAGTGGTTCACTTTGTTCCAGCAGTCGGATGAAGAAATCTCTTTCCTGTTATCATGTTTTTATTTAATGCATTTTGATCCCCGTTTTCTGCAGAGGTTTATTTTTTCAGGTTGTTTTTATGAAATCCTGCAACAGTTAAATACAATTTTAAAATTTTAAATAAAGAAATAATTTAATGACAGAGAGTTTGAGCCATGATGTCATTTCCTGTATTTCAGAGCAAAAACTGAAGTTACGAATGGAAACATCTTCACAGTCAGAGTCAAATTAACTGTTTTCAGTGACACAGATTGAGGTTTATCAGAGGACGAGACTTGGCTGTTCTCACAGGGTTCCTGCAGCTTATTGCAAACTCTGACCTAAAATTCATGAAAAATAAGATCTTTATTTTTTTGTAATATTTGATCAAACTTTCTGTAGCTATTAAAACATCTAATTTTGTGTTTATCAGCATTTCCATAGTTGGCACTGCCTCTCTTCAGAAGTTGTTGATGTATATATTGACATGACAGCATCACACATTTGCTGCAGATTTTTCAGCTGGACATCCATGATGTGAATCTATATAGAAACTGAATATTTAACACTTTTCTGAAAACCCTCTCTCTGATCAAACTGACCTGGATGACCTCAAACTTTCTGCTGCTAATTGTTCTTGGCTCTAAAATTCATAGAAATATGGTATCCAACCAGATACTTGCTGCAGATGGCATTACCTTTGCCTCCAGTAACACTGTGAGAATCCTGGAGTCATTTTTGACCAGGACATTAAACAAATATGTAGAGCTGCTCATTTGCGCAACATCTCTAAAATTAGAAATATTCTGACTCAGAGTGACACTGAAAAATTAGTTCATGCATTTGTTGGATCTGGGCTGGACTACTGTAATTCATTGTTGAGGAGTAGTAGGTGAGGGTTAGCTCATTAGGTTTAGCAGCTAAGAGGATGTTGTATCGGTCAGTAATAATAAACAAATTGCCATGAGACCAAATATATACACACAGAAGCAGCTCAACTTATATAAACTGATAACATCTGCGGAATTAAACCCACACATCCATCTAATTATATCCATGACCTAATATATGATAACTCAAGTTAAGCACAGTGGCAATGCAGTACTATAAGCAGAATAATTTACTCTAACTCTGCCCCATTTTGTTTTACAAGAAAAATGTTACGTCCACACCTTTTTGAAAACGCAGCTGTTTCTGTTAGGGGTGGGTTAATGATCGATTTATCGATTAAAATCGATTCTGGCTTGGATAACGTAAAATCGATTCATTAAAATCCTGAATCGATTTTTTAATATAAATTTATTTTGCCCGAAACGCCAGAATCTCTGGTGAAATCTCACAAAATTTCAACAACCACCAAACAGCTAAGACAGTAAATGAGAGCAGGAACAAAGACGTAAACACACAGCGCGGATCAGAATCAGTTAGATGTCGCCTTTCTCACGGTCGGGGCTGAAAGCCGAGAGCTCGCTGATTCTGATCTGTCGGCGGGTCCGCGCTTTGTGTTTACGCCCTTTTTGCGCTGATTCTAAAGCTGTTAGTTTGATCTCTCCAAACAATATTGACCGAACCAGCAGCAAAAGAAGATCCAAACTACGCTTCACATAAACATCGTCATGAATTCACTCTGACTTTTACTGTTTTGCTTCCACCACGATGCACAGCTCTCTCTCTCTCTCTCTCTCTCTCTGTACTTCAAGAACAGTTTCCCGTCTAAAAATCTGTTTTCTGCATTATTCGCTTGCTTGTTACGCACAAGTCTACCGTTGTTTACAGCGCTGTCGGACGCTGTTTTTTTTTCCCCTTTTACATTCTTCTGAAAAGAAAACCTCATTTCTGTTGTTCAATACTGAACAAATTTAAACTTTTTAAAATTATGCAAAATGTAAAACGCTTAGCCGTGTCTCTACCTGTGTAACTTCAGAGGTAACGTTCATATGTTGATTAATGGATTTCTTTCGTTTTTGATGTACTGCAGAATATTTTTATAAAATCTCAGGCCAGGAAAACCTTCATGTTTTTCTGTGTTTTATCTTCAGCTGCTTTGACACAAAGGCATCTGCTGTGATGCTCACACCTTTGATAAAGTCTTGCTGTGTCAGCTTTCTTTTTATTGATACAAAAATATGTAAATGTACTGATCTGAATTATAACATTTCTGACCGTCAAAATTTCCCAGATTTAAATCGAATCGAAATAAATCGAATCGTGGATTGTATCGATTCGGGACCTTGTGAATCGGAATTGACTCGATTCTAGAAATCAGTGACGATACCCAGCCCTAGTTTCTATGCGTTTGGGCCTTTCGTCCACGTGTAAACAGCGTTTCAAATCACCGAAAACTGAGATTTTTTAAAGCTCCTTTTTTGCGTTTATGTCTGCACCGGAATACAGAGTTCAACACGCAACGTCAAAGGTATGTGCCTTTTTTCAAGTCACGCTGTGCACCACGTTATTGTTTACATGAGATGAATTACAGAATGGCAGATAGAGACAAAATACTGTTAATCTGACTATCTGCAGGTTTTACACGCAGTTACTGTCCCTCCATTTAGAAAGGCAGAGGCGTCACGGTGTGATTATTTTACGTGTAGTTGTTTGTTTCCTGTGTAATAATATTCAACATTGCTATCAATACATTTTTCAAAAATTCCTTTCTGTGGGCAGCACGGTGGCACGGTGGTTAGCACTGTTGCCGCACAGCAAGAAGGTCCTGAGTTCAATTCCACCATCAGGCCGGGGTCTTTCTGTGTGGAGTTTGCATGTTCTCCCCGTGTTTGCGTGGGTTCCCTCCGGGTACTCCGGCTTCCTCCCACCGTCCAAAGACATGCAGCTTGTGGGGATAGGTTAATTGGATAATCCAAATTGTCACTAGGTGTGAATATGTGAGTGAATGTGAGTGTGAATGGTTGTCTGTCCTTGTGTGTTGGCCCTGCGACAGACTGGCGACCTGTCCAGGGTGTACCCCGCCTCTCGCCCTATGACAGCTGGGATAGGCTCCAGCGCCCCCCGCGACCCTGAAAAGGATAAGTGGAAGCGAATGGATGGATGGATGGATGGATGGATTCCTCTCTGTGCAAAATGGGTTCAACAACATAAACAGCTGTAGGATCCTGTTTGTAAGGGATTTGAACCGGGGGAACAAATCGTGGCAGAATCAGCCTGGTATTATCCCACTGTAACATTACTGTATAAAGAGCTAACATCTCCAAAATGTCAGGAGTAATTAGTCTTAATAAGAAGTGTTTGTGAACTAAAAATCAAGTATGTGGGATACTGCTTCTCTTTAATTTGGAAGGGAAAACCAATTCTGCAGGAGACCTACCTTGTCTGTTTGTGGAGGTGAAATATGTCTGCACATGACTCCATTTACACTCAGCCATTGTTGTGAGTGCGCACGCTAAGGGACTGCGACACATTTATACAGCCGTATTTCGCACATGACTATGAAAGGCAGAAGAGGAAGTAGTTCCTTCCATTGTAGACAATCCGAATGATATAGATACTTTCCACTCTGTTCCTGTTAATGATAAACTACAAATTTACCCTAAATTACTAAAATATTGATATTTTAATGTGAGAATCGATTCTAGAACATAAATGACTGGTACCAGAGGAATCGATATTTCAGGATCGATCCGCACATCACTAGAGATGCTGTATATTTCCCAGTGGAACAGTCCAACAGACCCTGAGCTTTACAGGCTCGAGGCTGATCGTTTCAACCGCACCCCCGATGACTTTATTTTTCTCAGTGTATGTGATGACAGGGAAAGTCTTATTGCTGCCAGAGGGGTTGGAAACTGGAGGTTAAATCCTTACCCTCTAAGCATAGAAGAGCGTACTACATGGTTTAAGGACATGTTTTTTATACAGTGGTGCGACTGGAGAGCTATGCTGCGTCTGTTTAGCCAGATTGACGACACCATCAAGAGGGATAGGCTCAACACTGCGTACGAGTGTATTAGAAAACACCTTGTTTTTGATGATTTTGCGACTTGTCCGAAGACTGGCATGCATTCTACCCTGTGCAAACCTAAAATCATAAGGCCGTCTGACAACTAAATAAACCAAATGGTAGGTTAAATGTGTGTGTGAGTATCTATGCAACAAAATATAACATATTGTTATTGTTCTCATTTTTCAGAGGGAGACATGCAAGCATGGGACCTCTCAGACTCGCCAGACTCCGAATTGCCCGAGTATTACTTTGACACCCACTGTGATGATGTGATGCTGAGGCTCAAGACATTCCGATTCATCCCCGTCATACGCCTGTTTGTACGCTCATACACAGTCGATGGGACTGGAACACAATTCAGCAGGATTGCAGAACACACCATGACTGAACTGAGATCATCACAACATATAGTGTGATGGAAATTCAGTTTCCAGTAGCACAGCACCGACAGAAGTTGCATGTTACAGATACGCTAAGGGCAATGAGAGTAAGGATATAAGCACACAGCCCCACTCCACTGACGACCTGCTGTTGGCCAACACCCTCAACGACTCTTACTGCTGGTTTGATGAGACATCAAGCAGCCTTGACACCTCCACCTTCCCCAACAATAGAGACACTTTGGTCCATCATCCCCCCACCTCCCCACTCCCACCAGCACAGAGCCATCACCACCATCAAAGACTTCACCCACAGGAGCCCCCTCCTCACTCCACAGCTATGAGGATTTCACACCACCTTCTCCCACTACAACCCTTCATATTCATGAAGCAGATGTGAGGACGCAGTTTGACCCTTTAGACCTACTAAAGAACCCAGTCCGCCTGAGCTTATCTTTATATTTTTACATGTTGTAGTGCCATTTCTGGGAGTATTTTAAGTTGCTATACATCAATACAACCATTATATCCCAAATTTTAATCATATGTATGCATTAAGTCATCAGTAACTACATAAATTGCAATAGTGGTATTTTTACACAAATTTCTAGTTAAAGTAATTTCAGAGGTTCATCCCTCAAAATTGTAAATGTACAAAAGTTGCATAAAACAGTTTCAAATTAATTTTGAGTGTCTTCATAGTTTTATTTTTGAGATACACCAATTTGTATATACTGCAGCCACCAACTTTGAAATTCTCATTTACATGACTTATTTAAACATTCTCCTCTTGAATGCAAAATTCTTAAAAACATCTTTTATCCTTTCAAGAGTAAATAAATCTGAAAGCTGTTCCATCCTAAAAGAGTACAACAATGTGTAGTTTATGATGTTCTAAAGGTTTCAGCATCTTTTGAATTTGTCACATGTGTGGAAAGGTATGAGTGAGCCTTTGTATCATACTGTGAGTGATGCTCGTCAGCACACAAACCCAGAGTTTCTCTACAGGAACACAGAGAGAGTTATTCCCTGTACTGTAAGGACACATTCAGCATTGTGCAGTAAATCCAGATCATCCCAGTTAAATGATTACATGGATGTGAGTGTGGTCGTCAGAGCAGCACTGATCAGTGTCAGGTTATAATGACCAAGGTGTTCACAAACACTAAGTTTGAGTGTGTGCAGTGAGACTTCAGTCAAAGCATTTAACTGAGGTGTGAAAAATAAGCTGAACTCTACAGCTTGTTGTGGTCCCCTGTGGCTTGACAGCCTTCCAGCTGTTCTCCAGCATTTTCATTTACAGTCATAAAATATCTCCACATGTTGCTCCTCTTTCTCTCTCTCTGCAGTCCAAATGCTTCTTCTGAGCGCATCTGAGTCACGTGACGGCACAGTAACAAATCCCAGCAGGGCAGGAAGAAGGGGGCGGAGCAAAGTGCGTCTGCCGCATAAGAAGAGGTGTTCACACAGACAGAGCTGCTGTTTCATCCACAGCGAGTAAATAGTGAACCTCCAGGAGAGAAATAAACTAAAGTATCGATCATATACCACTACCAACGTTTGGATCGATATCTGCATCGATCTGCACACCCTTGTCTCCTGGATCGTTGGGATCGTTGCTGAGATCAGCGTGAACCACGTGGGTCTCTGCTCCCTGACCTGTTTCCTGTGTTTGGAAAGAGTTCCAGCTTCATCACGGAGTTTCTCTCTGTTTGTGGGCTCATCTAAAGGTAAGCACCGAGCTAACTTCAACACTAGATTTACTAACCCTGCGCACATTTGCAGAAATCCCTTGAAACCAACACCTACTAGAATTACTGACTTTTTTATTTTCTGGTGCAAGTCCCGAGGTGTTAATCACCCCTGCTGAGATTTGTACAGGTCATATGCTCGATTCACATCCTGCTTTTGTTGTGCAAACCACCCATTGTCTTTGAGGCCTGGCACATTTGCTTTTGCACACACATACAAACGCTGCAAATCTGTGTTTGTTTGACAGTGTAAGACAAAAGCAGCAAAAATAAAAACTGTACCAAGAGTACAGTCTTAATGGCTCACTATACAAACAATCTGGAGACATAAATACTGACACGTGTAGGGCTGGGCTGTATCATACCGATCACGGTAATACCGGTGTAATTTTAGGCAACGATAGGAAAATGAAATATTGCGATAGAATATGGGTAAAACGCGCATGCGCAGTGCATATATTTACATACGCACATGGCGACGACGCAGAACGAGAAGAGTGAAAGTGGGTCGTTAAATGAAACGGATGAATCAGAATTGGTTTGTAAAAATGCTGCAACTTCAGTGGTGTGGAACTGGTTTGACTTTCGTCCGTCAGATACACAACAAAGCACTATTTTTGGTAGTTCATGCTAGCGGGCCGTCGTTATTACCGTGTTTTTGGAAAATACTGCACACTTAAAATCAATCCTTTGATTTTTCTGAAAATCGACAGCGCCCCTTATAATCCCGCGTGCCTTATGTTACTCTGGTTGTGTTTACTGACCTCGGAACGATTTTATGTACACGGTGCTCAAAAATCGACTTTGCTCAGCTACGAAGCCACACCGCTTGATGGTAGTGGTGTGCGATACTGCATATTTCCGGATTAAAACCTGTGCGCTGCTTGTGCTGTTGTTGTTTTTGGTGTTGATGTGTACAGCTGGCAGCAGGAGGGCTGCAGCCGTTGAATGTAGGCTACTGTTACAGCAACCGTGTGATCACTGTAAGTGTGGACAGCACGCGGCTCGGGGTGAGCCGGATGTCGAGGTGCGCGGGGGACCATGCAACCTGCTGTCCGCTTCGGCACGCAGGTTGCATGGTCCTGCGTGCCGGCCGTCTGCCCAGCTGCCTGTGAGCCCCAGCTCACTTCCACACCTGCTGCGCCACCGCTGCTTGCCATATGGGTGGCCATCAGGCGCGGGCAACCGCCAGAGTGGACACTTCCGTGCCGATGATCCGGGCCGATTCCCTTGCCTGTTCGCGGTGTGGGGTGGAGTGGGCGAGGGGGGTATGTTATGCGATGCCGCTGCAGGTTTGGTGGTGGTGATGTGTACGGCTTTCAGCGGGAGAGCTGAAGCCGTTTAATGCACTGTTACAGCAACCGTGTGATTATTGTAAGAATAAATGATGCTGCGAAGCATGAAAATGCTTTTCTTTGTTATCTTAAGTGCACGCAAACCAGTAAACAAATTAAAACAAATACGGTTGATAAACTATAATACAAAAGTTACAATTAAAATTCTCAACAACAAAAACAAAATATATAATTAATATGTAAACAACTTAACAACCCCCAAAGTGTCTAAGTCACGTGACGTGTCAGTTCAACACCTAAACATAAGAATGGGGGAGAGGGAGCAAAGTGTGCCTGCTCTCCGCTGACACAGGAGCGGCGCGTCCAGCGATCTGGTTGTTTCGTTTTTGCTGAAAGCACAGCATAGCAAAGAAGCAGAACTCAAAGTAAAGAATCGATCTCACCAGGCTAGTATCGATCCGATACTGATGCCGACTTGGGATCGATACTATCGATATTTGGATCGATCCGCCCACCACTACTTGATGGATTGTCGCAGCATTATGGCTATCGTGGGCAGGAGCCTCGCGGAGTGATACATACTGTGCTTCAACATAATATTACTGTATTGTGTGTGTATAACCTCTTTTTAAGTTTTGTGGATATTATACATGGTTATGCTGAGGATGTGTCGGCCAGTTTCTACTGGAAATGCCTTTTGGTTAAACTGTCAGCAAGGAATTTGCATTTGCACTGTTAAATTTTTATATAACTTTAATGCACATAAAAAAACAGCTGCATGTTTATGTGAAAATACATTGATAGGGATTTTTGCACTAATAAAGTTGTGGAGTTGTAAAGTATTTTGTCTAGTGTCAATTATATCGTCAGGTATATCGCTATCGCAAATTTTCAAATGTATATCGTGATAAATATTTTTGGTCATATCGCCCTGCTCTAGACACGTGTATTGAAAAATATTGATGTATATATTAGGGCTGCAACGATTAGGCAACTAGTCACGATTACGTCAACAATCAAAATCGTCAACGACTAATTTAATAATCGACACGTCGTTTGAAGCTGTTTAAGATCCCAAAAGACGCAGGAATAAGCAGGAAATGGTAAATGGCCTGTATTTATATAGCGCTTTACTAGTCCCTAAGGACCCCAAAGCGCTTTACATATCCAGTCATCCACCCATTCCTCACACTCTGTGTTTCCTGCTGTTTTTTCTCCTCGTACACGTCTCTGAAACATCCAGAGTACATTCTGTGCTAATCTCACTGAGCAGGCGTACAGGCACAGCCAAATGTCTCTAATCTTTGCCCTAGAAACAAGTCTAATATTTATCTGTGTCTGTAAGCGTGTTTGCATTGACCCTCAAAAGACTGAATGCCAACTCTCATGAGCACATTTGCGATGTGTGTATGAAAATAAGTATAAATACTTATTTAATAAAAGCTCACAAAATACCACTAATAAAAGGCCGGTTAGAATAATGTATTTCTCACAAATCACTGCCTCTGTTTGTATCTCTGTCACTGCAGGACCAACGTGGATCGAGAAGTCAGCGCTCTCAGGAGGCCGCCAATTTTGTTGAAGAAAGAAGTGGAAGAAAAAAATACAACCGTGACGAGTTTGGGAAAGATTTTACTGTGAAAGCTTCCCTAAAAATGCATCAGGTCATCCACACCGGAGAGAGACCGTTCAGCTGTGGAGACTGTGGAAAGTCTTTTACCAGGTCTGGAAACTTAAAAACACACCAACTAATCCACACTGGAGAGAGACCATTCAGCTGTGACGAGTGTGGAAAGTCTTTTACGCACATTTCAAACTTAAAATCACATCAACTCATCCACAGTGGAGTTAAAGCGTACACCTGTGATCAGTGTGGCAGAGCTTTTACTCACAGTACCAGCTTACAGAGTCATCTAGTTACCCACTCTGGAATTAAGGCGTACAGCTGTGACATTTGTGGAAAAACTTTCAGCCGGATAGTGTCCGGAGGGGTAGAATATTTTACTGCTATTATTTGCTGCTATTTTTATAATCATCATTACCATTTCATGTTAATAGTGATGTTGCATTTAGATGCATTTAGATGTTCAAATATATTGGTATTATATTAGTCTTTATTACAAGTCCAGTGAGAACCACTTTAAATGGTTGAGTTGAATCTATAATTTTAAAGGCTTTTGAATGTTTTTATATTCTTACACTGGAGTCTTCAGTGGGTGAGAAGACTGAGCTGCAGCGACAGGAAGTACATGTTTTTGAAGTTGCAGGCTCTTGCAGAAGTGAAACTGAAAGCAGACTCTGAATGCAAGTACTGTGAGTAGGATATGAAACTGTATTAAGCTTTTAGTAGAGGCTTTTGATTAAAACATTTATTCAGTAGATTACATATATAGTTCTAGTTAGGTTATTATATGTAAGGATGAGCCTCTGTTCTGGTGAAAGGTCAGAAGTGCAACGGGTGAGATGTGAGAGCATTTAAGGGCGACACACCCATAAACACACATACAGACACATATAGTGAGAGAGGTCACGACACGTACGCAGTACACAGCACGCACGCGCCCCCGCACGTGCACGCACACACCTATTAGATAGACTCATTTAGGTAAGAGTTTATAACTGCAAAGTTTGGGTGCGTACGTGTTAGTCTGTTCCAGGAAGTACACCAGATGTCCCAGAGATGAGCGACAGCGAGGATGGAGACAGGAAGCATCTGCCTTCGAGGCGAAGATGATGTTCTGTTTTAAACTATGTTAAAAGTCATTGTGGTTTTGGAGTGACGTATGCTTTGTTTAAGTCTGCCTGGTAACAGGAAGACTGCCAACCCTATAAAACCTTTGTCTAATTATTGTAAGTTTAGTTCGACGCTGAAATCTGCACAGCGTTCGGACTCACACATGTGTTCATTAAAATGCCGTCTAATTGCACACGCCTGGATCTGTGGTTATTTTTGGATTCCCCCTCAATATTCTGAACCTTAACAATAGGGAGCCGAAATACACACCTACGCATTCACACCAGACATGATGTGTACAGCTGTGATCAGTGTGGTAAACAGTTTACTACAAACAGAGAGTTACGACGTCACATGTTTACCCACACTGAGGAACGACCTTATAAATGTGACCTGTGTGAGAAGACTTTTAAATCTCCACGTTACCTGAAAGCACACCAACAGATCCACACCAGAAAGACTCTACAAGTGCAGTTACTGTGAGGTATGTATTTATATTTTTATCTTGTCAGCCCGACTGTTTGAAACAACTCTGCTCATCAAAGTGTGTTAGCATGTTAGCAATTCTACTGCATGGAAAGGCAGCTCTGACTGATTATTCAGACTCTAATCACAGGTTTTTAGGGATAGTGTTTGAGAATTGTGTTATTGTTATTGTAGCATTAAACTAGTATTACTTTAATGTTTTTACTCTTATCGTTTTTATAGCACATTAAGTTGAGCTGAGTGTGATAATGTAAACAGTAAAATGTAATTGGACTTTGGCAGCGATGCTCTTTATTTCAGGTGACGTTCAGGATAAAAATGTTGAAGGACTGACTTACACTGTCTTTGTGTTTTTGTTTAGAAGCAGAGCGACACAGATGGATCAAGTTCTCAACCCTGTCATCGCTGTGGGAAAGACTTTTGTTGTGACCTTTGTGGAAAAACTTTAAGTCATTGAAGGACTCTGAAAATACATCAACGTAGACACACTGGAGACAAAATGAACTACTGTAAAGAATGCGGGAGAGGCTTCACCACTTCAAAGGACTTCAAACAATATGAACTCCTTCACAGTGGCGTTAAAAAGCATGTCTGCGATCAGTGTGGGTCATCCTTCATCAGTGCACGTCAGCTTGAAAAGCATAAACGAGTCCACACATGAGAGAAACCATACAAGTGCAGACACTGTGACAAAACCTTTTCACAATCATGTGATCATACTAAGCATGAACGCAGACACATGAAAGAGAACTTCATCTGTGAAAGAGTTTGAGTAATCTCAGTTCATACTCCACTCAGAAACGATTCCATGTTACAAATAAACTGTTACGTCTTGATTCCTGCTTTTACGTTAATCTTGTAAACAGTACATTTGCATAACGACTGAAACCGGCCAATGAATGAACAATGGGCTGTGAGGTCAATTTCTTCATCATTAATATGCAAATTCTTATGAGCATTGATCAACAACCACTGGTCAATGGCCATGAGTACCATTCACAGAGTAAAAATTTGCATAATGATTATGAAGTTTACTGTTACCAATGTTCAAAAACATTTACTAAGTTATCTTCTCTGTGCAAACATCAGCGTGATGCAGGACTGAAATCATTGCCATCTCTGGATCACAGTGAATCTGCAGAGACAGAAAGATCCTCTTCTGGTTTCAGGGTCAGACTTAAACCCTTGAGATCAGGCTCCACAGAGTTCAGGTGGAGTCTTCTGTAAAGATCTGATGAGGCACCTATGAATGAAAATGTGCCTCTTATTGCATTTTAAGCTTTCTAAACTGTTCTACTGTAGTGTTTGTGTTGAGTGGTTCGCTTTGTTCCAGCAGTTTGATTAAGAAATCTGTTTCCTGTTATATTTTTATTGAATGCATTGATCCATGTGTTCTGTAGTTTTTTTTCAGCTTGTTTGTGTAATGAAATCCTGCAACAATTAAACCAAAATTTTATATGTTAAATAAAGAAATGGTTTACTGACAAAGAGTTTGAGCCGTGATGTCATTTCCTGTATATCAGAGCAACACTTGAAGTGACCAGTGTTTAAAGTCAGAGTCAAATTTTGTGTCAGCATGACCTTGTGAAAACTGCTTGGCGATGCTTCACTACGTTATCTGCTAACTGTTAGGGTGTAGAAGGACGAAACTCCCAGGGTGACCAGTGGCAGGAGCTTCCTGATGCAGAGAGTTGAGTGTGGGGGATATAAAAGAGAAGCTGAGGCATCCCAAGGTTAAAGCTGGCATAACTGAACTTTAATGTTTGAGGTGTGTTTTGGCTCTCCTGCGCGCAGTAATTAATAGCTTGAACACAGCAGAGCTTGATATAAAGACCTGGGTGAAAACTAACTTTATGCTGCTGATTATACTTGGCCCTAAAATACCTAGAAATATGGTATCTAACCAGATACTTGCTCTGGATGGCATTACCTTGGCCTCCAGTAACACCTTGGAGTAATATTTGACCAGGACATTAAACAAATATTTAGGGCTGTGTGATGAACCAAGTTGAAAAAAGCAGAAGGAGTCACAAGAATTATTAGAAAAACAAAGTTTTCATTCATTTAACCCAAATATTATATTTACAAAAGTAATTAATGTTAAGCTCATAAAAAATGTCAAAGAAACAAAACTGAACTCAGGCAAAGAACTGCAAACTTAACAAACCAAATGACTGCACAAAGAAATATAACTGACCTAAACAAACATAACTGACCTAAACATGAAATGGCACAGAAGGGTAAATATATTGTCTGAGGAGGAGTTTGTGTGTTGTATAGAGCGCTTTGATACTCTGGGAGAGTAGAAAAGCGCTATATAAGAATCAGTCCATTTACCGTTACCATGAGTGACCAAAGTGTCTCTATTGTTGGGGAATTCTCTATTGAGTTGTGAAAGCTGCTTGATGTCTCATCAAACCGGCAGTAAAAGTCGTTGAAGGCGTTGGCCAACAGTGGAGTGGGGCTGTGTGCTTCCTGAAGTGAAAATCTGGCATTTAAAGATGAATGGGAAAGACTCGCTCACAGCTGACTAATGAACATTTGCATGCATGCTTAAGAACTGCATTGACCCCATTTCACCCAAGCTTTAAAATTCTGCCTGCAAATATCAGAGGTGTAGTCATCTGTGTCCATATTTTCTCCAGCATACGGGGGATTCCCATCATAATAAATCTTTTGGTAAGAGGTGATAAAGAACCTAATCAAAATTTTCCATCCAAATTCCCTCCATCTTTGTGAGGTAGTGCATTTCCATTGTTCTTTCCATATTTGAGTCCATTCATCCTGTGTTATGCACACTCCTCCCTCCTTCTCCCATAATATCTTATTTGTAAAAAATGTATACAAACAGGAAATGTGTTTTTTGTTGATGTCACCACTAGGGATGCACCGATATCGATACCGGTATCTGGTATCGGCCTCAATACCACATTTTCTAAAGTACTCGTTAAAAGTCCCCCGATACCGGGGACCGATACCACGGTCTGAGACCTGTCTATGTTTGAGCGGCATGTAAGGGGTTAATCACAGGCGCCGAGTGCCCTCGCCGAGTGCCCGCCCCCAGGCCCCGGCTGCAGCTCGGAGCTGGGAGAAGGCGAAACAAGTGAGCCGTGTGGAACTATTTCAAAGTGAACGAAGATGCAAAAACAAAGGCGGACTGCATATAGTGCTCAGCTCAGCAAACAGTTATCCTTTGTCCTCCCTGGTGAACATGATGTGAGGAATCTTAGTACTCTAAAGTGTTATCCCAGTTACATTTTAATCTTTTTGTTCACCGGGAAATAGTAGTATTTGTTAGTAATCCTTGAATATAACAGAGATTTCTGCAACTTTATATCACAACTTATAGAGCAGCAAAATGTAATCTTATATTTAAAACACTGACAGGATGTTCAAGTCAGTGCAGTACTTCTTGTGTTTAATAACCACCAACCATCTACAACTACAGACATAAGTAATTAGAGTTTAATTATCAAAAGATGAACAAATTAAAAAAGAAAATTGAAGTTGGACCTGGGGCTTAGCTGCACTTCTATGTAATAGCAATTTCAGCCACAAGGTGGAGCAGTGAGTCAGAGTAACCTTTATCTAATCAAGGAAAGAGTGCATTCTTATTTACAGTGGCAGAAAAACAAAAGCACTATATAAATACACATTAGTTACTTACAGTGAGAAATTATTCACAAGAAATGACGGCTGCCACTTTCCCCAAATTCAGACCATGCAATCCTCAAAGAAGGTGCAACAAACCATAGAGCTGCATGTCAGACTTACCAGGCCTCGTTTAGCACATTAAATATTAAAGTTCTCTAGACACTTTAATAGTGTTGAAATCAAATCTGACAGTGTTAATTTGGACATGCTGGATTTGCTGTGTATGATAGGGTACTGTAATGGAACAGCAAACAGGGTCTTTATTGGATTCCACTTGCACAGCAGGATGAATCCAGAAGACACAAGGATGACAGATTCAGGCCAGACCAGGCCTGCAACTGATCCAGATATCTAACTCTTACTATTAACAGTAAAACATATTTGCTGTCAGAGAGCCATTGGTGAAGGCTGATGTTACTTAAATCTACCAATTGTTGTACTGGGGAAGGACCAAAGCTCCATACAAACTAAAGAAGAACTTTATACAATACAAAATGAAGCTCAACATTGAAAAAATGACATTATAAAAATAAACAAAAGAAAAACTTAACCAAAGCAGAAAAATAAAATAATCCATCCATCTTCTTCTTCTTATACAGGGCTGGGTCGCGGGGGCAGCAGCCCAAGCAGAGAAGCCCACACCTCCCTCTCCCCAGCAGCCTCCTCTAGCTTGTCCAGGGGAACACCAGGCGTTCCCAGGCCAGCCAAGAGACATAATCTCTCCAGCGTGTCCTGGGTCTGCCACCTCAGCCAGGAGGCACCAAGAGGGCATCCTTCTCACTGTATCTCTAAGGGAGAGGCCAGTCCCCCTTCAGAGGAAGCCCATTTCCACCGCTTGTATCCGCAATCTCATTCTTTTGGTCACTACGCAAAGCTGGTGACCATAGGTGAGGGTAGGAACGTAGATCGACGGATAAATCACGAGCTTCGCTTTTAAACTCAGCTCTCTCTTCACCACGACGGACCAGAAAAGCATCACTGCACTGCAGCCGCGGCACCAATCCGTTGTTGATCTACCTTCTCCCATTACTGGTAAACAAGACCCTGAGATACTTAAACTCCTTCACTTGGGGCAGGAACTCGTCCCCGACCCGGAGTGAGCACTCCATCGTTTTCCGGCTGAGGACCATGGCCTCAGATTTGGAGGACCCTCAGATCTGAGCCAATGGTCCTCCAAATCTGACCCCTATGGGGCCATAGTCCATGGGGCACCGCCAGGCAAAGCCCAAAAAAGGGACATGGGCCCATCCTCCTGCAGGCCCACCATCTGCAGGATGCGCCGTAGTGTCAGGTGTAATGTGTGCCAGGCGGTGGCCAGAGTGGAGGCCCTGGCAGACTGATCCCCAACTACCAAGACTAGAAACTGGGACAAAATTAAAATAAATAAATACAAACGCAAAACTCAAAAATGGTACAAGACCCAGTATGACCAGTACGAAGTCAAAAGACATACAAACAACACATCATATGGAAGTAAAGTAAAATCAGTGGTCTGCTTTGTGTGAGACTGACCTTTAAATGGAAACGTGTGGAGAGATTAATATTACAATGATGGTTATTGATTGACAGATTGCTTTACTTCAAATATGTAAATAACATGAAAAATAAACAATTAAAAAAACCTGACGTAAATGCAGTGTGTCATTCAGTTGCCACGGTGACATAACAGGTAAAAAGAGTGACAGTTTTCTGTATCTGAGAACTCTGACTTTAAGGACACCTGCAAACCCATTAATCTGACTTTGTACTTATACCATTCTGGTCATGTGATCATGTGGTGTGTAGGAACGCTCCTCTTCCTCAGAGGATCCACCTGTGCTTCCTCTCCTCTCTCCTCCACCTGTTACAGTGAGGGAACGTCCTCCATGATGGAGGAGCTGCTGGAAAGTGCTGAGAGTTTCCTCCAGAGTGAGACCTCTGTCACAGTTCAGAGGATCTACGGCAGCAGAGACCTTCATGGACACTAAAAGTCTCAAACACACAACAACAACATCACACTGACTCCACTCTGACATCACTGATCAATAATCAAAGAACACACAGATCAAACTGATTGATCAGCCATCAGAGGAGTCGGATCAATGGAGCTGCTTCTGTTCCTGATGTCCCCTGTTTGATCCTGGACCTGAACTCTCCCTGCAGAGGAGACACAACACAGTCAGACAATGAAGTCGATCATCTCAAGTCAAAGCATCTGTTAAAACTGGAATACTGAAGTTACACTTTTGTTCACATCCGAAGATTCACAGCCTCATTTATTCCAAAGAAGAGTCAGAATCAAACAGCATCACTGATTTCACTGGATTCAAAGTTTACTGTGAAAATTACATTCAATGAATCCAAATCAATCCCTCTGAGCGCTGCTGATGATCACGTGACCCATGAACAAACTTAGTCAGTTAGTGAATGTTTTTTTTAAACTGGTGGAATATTTTGTGGTCAACATCTCTTTTCCACCCTTCAGATAACTGAGTATCAGCATGAAGTCACAATTTGCTCACAAAAACTTGTTTTGTTACAAAATCGTTTGTTTGCTTCTCATCCTAGAATATCAGATAAAACAGATCAAACTTCATTCACTTCAATATAATCCAGTAAATAAATACAATCATTTAAATTATTCTCATACACAAACTTCCTCATGCTGTAAGTTTAGGAGGAGTGTGGACATTATGTTTGATATTGGTACAGCTTTCATTTTTCATTTGTTGTTTGTTGGGTTCTTACAGGATCAGACTTCTGTTTGAAACTGACTCTTTTTCCTGTCAGCCTACAGCTCAATATCTTTATTTATCCTACGACTCATTTAAACTTAAATTCTAGTTATATTATAGCGGGCTATGAATGTAAATTAGCAAGCATGAACACAGCATCACTCTGGATCCTAAACAATCATGATCCAACTTTTTGAAACATTTCAACAAGTGGAAGTCTTTCTGTTTGTTCCTGAAGCTAAACAAGACAGTAACACAAAGAAACAAACAAACAAACAAACAAAAAACCTTTGACTTTGAGCAGCACTGTTTTGTATCTGAAGATCTTCCTGCTATCGACTTCACATCTGTATCTCCCACTGTCTCTCACTGTGGGCTGTTTCAGGGTCAGACTGAGGTCTCCAGTTCTCAGCAGGTCTTCATTCATCTTCGTTCTGTCTCTGTAATCCTGGTGCTGTTCTTCAGGCTGGTCAGAGCCATTTGGATACACATCAACTGTCCTGTTGTATCTGTACAGACAGCAGCAGCAAGTTTTCAGAGTTGTAGAGAAAGCTGAAGGACAGAAGAAGATCAGAGCAGGAGGTAAAATAAATTTCTGAATGTTCCTCTGATCCATGCAGATCACCATTACAGACATTCAGCTTTCTTCTTCTACTCCTTTTTCTCTGTGTGAAACTTCCTGTTTGAATCATCCATCTGTAGTTTCATTCAACGTGGAGGTTCATAAACAGACTAAAGCACAAAGTCTGGTTTATGTTTACAGAGCAGCTCAGAGCAGATCTCACTGTTTAACTGCTGATGATGGAGAAATTAAACATGCAACCCTCTATATTTGTTCACTATGTGGATAAACGAGGCAGCAAGTGAACAAGAAACATGACGGGGAATTTCTCTTTGAGTTTTTCCTCCGTCTCATATAAGATTAATAAAGCTTCACTGTTGGTCCATTTCTCTCTGTTTGTTCCAGTTCACAGCTCATGATTACATGGATTTTATTTAATATGTCGGTGCTGAGGTGTGAATGGTTGTTTGTCTCTATGTGTGTGTACCCCTCCTGCGACTCTCTCCCCCTCTCCCTCTCTCTCTCTCCCTCTCCCTCCCCCCCCCTCTCTCTCTCTCTCCCTCTCTCTCTCTCTCTGTCAGTGTTGATCGGATACACGTGGACCATCCTGTATGAACTGTCCATCCACTCCACTTCAAGTTCAGTCTTTATGTGCAGCTCGACAGACTCCAATCCTGAATCCTCCATCTCCACCTTGGGGACTGAGAGGATAAAAAGCAGTGAAGTGAAATATTTGCATTGAGAACATGTTTGACTGACTCCACTCTGAGACAGACCTGAGGGATGTCCTAGGAAGAAAATTAAAGCTTGAATGTAACCTGCTACGGACCAGGTTACACGTTCAGCATCCATTGCCATGGTGATCGATCCACATTAGAAACAGTAACTTTGGTTTGGCTTTAGACTCAGCAGACCTCACTAACAGTTATATTCAACATTACCTGTAACAAGTCTTTGTCCTATGGACAGTCTTAGCTCCTTTGTTTGATGGTTTGCTGTAAGAGCCTGGATAAGCATAATGAAATAAGTAGGGCCTTCCCTAAAAAACATGTCATCCTAACACCTACTTACACCTTTCAGCATTCATTGTGCCTTCTGAAGAAAGGTGTGCAGGCTTTTGAAGAAAATCACAGACATCCAATAGTCAAACTGTGCAGTTTTAATCCACAGTTTGTACATCCAATTTTTACAGATGGGTGAACCTTTGCCCATACGTACTTCTGAGAAACTCTATCTCTAAGATGCTCTTTTTGCACCCATCATGTTACTGACCAGTTCCTTAATAATCTAAATTGTTACAAAATATTTCTCCAGGTGGACAGAAATTACTGTCAAAAAGGTCACAAATGGCTGAGCAGGTGAACAGCAAGTATCCTCTGACCGGCATGTACAGCACTGACCTCGGACTTTCAGCTCCACTTGTTTCATCATCAGGATTTTTTCCTCCTTGTTGTAGGACTGTGCAGGTGTAGGTCCTGTTGTCTCCATCTGTGGGGTATTTCAGGGTCAGACTGAGGTCTCGTGTTTTCACCCACTTTTCATTCATCTCTGTTCGGTCTCTGTAACGGTGGTACTGTTCTTCTCGCTGTATAGGGCCGTTCTGATGCGCGTGGACCTTCATATTTGAACTGTCCTTCCACTCAACTTTAGGGTTTTTAGGGAGGCGAACTGTGGTTTTGCAGGGCAGCTGGACAGACTCCACCCCTGAATCCACCTCCACCTTGGGGACTGGCAGGACAACACAGCACAAAATGAGCTGAACAGACAGCAGCAGCACTGAGCACATTTTCTTTGACTGGATGAAGTGAAATATTTGCTGTGAAAATAAAACAAAATGTCTGACTGGTTCCACTCTGAAATATTTTCTTGCTCTACTAAACAGAGACAGTGTTGTCTTTAGCAGCAGCACAGCTGACTGCTTCTTTAAGACTTCAGTGTTACTGTCACATGTCCAGAGTCACGATGGAGCTGGAACACGTTAAATGTGAGCCATAAAAACATGATACTCTACAAGTGCATTCAGCTCTGACACTGTCACATCATGAAGGAGACGTGGAAATCACTTTGTTACACAAATCAAAGTCAAATCAATTCTATTGATGGAATATTGTGTGATCAATAGACTGATCAGTTTCTAATCTGTCATCTATCAGCTGGAAATCCAGCAGTGTCAAACAGACTTGGCAGCAGATTAGGACCAAACACAAACACATTGAGACTTTTTCTTCATCAGCAGTTGCAGGTAAATTGCAGCAACAATGCGACTCAGACAGTTTCTCTATAACTGCAGGGCTTCCTGCGCTGCTGTTAGTCAGATACGGATCAACAGGTTGTGGATAGAAAGCAGATTCCTTCAGCAGAGGATCAATATCACACTTGAAACCTAACCCACGTCTTTGTGTCTCTGCAGCTCGCTGCTAAACTCTACAAGGACTCTGATGCTCTGTGGGGTTAACTAGTAAACTGTACAACATATATTTCAAGTGCATAGTGACACACTATTTAAACTGATCCAACTTTATTAACAGGAGACAAAGATTGCAACATTTGTAATAACCACATGAACTGTATTAATAACTGTAAGTGTACTGAGAGCGCTTAAAATATCTGAAACTCATTCATTCATTCACTTACTGATATTAGTGTAGGAACAAAATTGTAGACAGAGATTGAAAAATCACAAATAGAAAAACTCCATCTCAAATTGACGCAGGTCTTCTGCTCGATGCTCTCCTGTATATAAAAACTTTCAGGTCCAAAGTTTGTACATATATAATGACTGCAGCAACAAACATTTTAGTTTCACATACCAAATACTTTTAAAGACATATTTTCTGAAGAGGCCAGTCCAGATGACTTGTACCCCATTGAAATCTGAAGCAATGATTTAACATGAATAACTACTGAAAGTAAAAGCCTGAAATATTCTCACTGGTTTCACTAAATCTTCACTAATAGCACAGTACCGTTGCTATAAGTAGCCTGTATAGGTTTGTGCATCCCTCCATAGATATGCCTCACAGATCATCACTGAGCCACCACCAAACCGGTCATGCTGAACGGTGTTACAGGAAGTGTAACGTTCTCCATGGTTGCTCCAGACCCTTTCATGTGTGTCACATGAGTGTAAACCTGCTCTCATCTGTGAAAAACAGAGGGTGATAGTGGAAACTTACCAATGCTGGTTTTTTATGGCAAATGCTAATCAGGCCTGTCAGGGTTGAAAATTTTTGATTTTTCTACAAAATAAAGCTGTTTTAATTATCTTTATATACACACTGCAAATGTCCTCAGATGAGTTGGCACTCCCTCTTCTGAAGGTTGAAAGCTTCGTTCGGCGTGACTGTCTGGGCTGATATATTGTAGAAATGACGTAGAGTGCAGAAGGTTGTTTGCAACATGCTTACACACACAGATAATGGGTTTTCTATAAGTCTCTGGGTTAGAGTCTGAACAAGATATCCTGAACCAGAACTTAGAATCAGTAGAAGAACAATAGATAATAACATTAGATTATCAAGGCTGGGCAGGGGTTGTTTTCTCTCTGTCTCTTACAGAGGAGGGAGAAGATACCAGACGAGGTCGGACATGGATGGAGAAGATTCGCAGGGAGACAGCAAAACTGCCACATCCGTGTGGGAGCAAGATAGCCATGATAATCTTTGTTATTGTTGTAGTATAAAACCTCTACCACCTGATTCAGTGTCATCTTTTTGTGAACAAGATGCTTGATTTCACACAGAGTTCCACAGCGCTGTGTAAACTTGTAGTTTTAACTGCCAAAGTGAATTAAAGCTTTTTAAAATACAGATATTTCCTCCTGAAATTCCTTCTGAAAAATTTGAACACGACAGGCGCCACAGTGCTGATCAGTGAGCACAGGGTCCACTGGAGGATGTCAGACCTTCAGGTCACCCTCATGAAGTCTGTTTCTGTTTGTTTGGTCAGAGACATTCACACCAGTGACCTGCTGGAGGTCATTTAGTAGCTCTGGCAATGCTCATCCTGTCCCTCTTTGCGCGAAGGAGCAGTTACCAGTCCCACTTATGTGTTAAGGGCTTTCTACAACCCTGTCCAGCTCTCCTTGTGTAACTGCCTGTCTCCTGAAATCTCCTCCATGTTTTTGAGGCTGTGCTGGCAGACACAACAATGATCTGTCATCCTGGAAGAGTTGGACTACCCGTACAACCTGTGTAGGGTCCAGGTACGGGCTCATGCTACCAGTAGTGACACTGGCACTAGTTAAATGCAAAACTCGTGAAAAACATTCAGAGAAGATGTCAATTATCTGTAAAGCCCTTCATGTCTTGGGGCTGTCTCATTGTTGCCCCTCTTGTGCTGTTAATTTCATTAGCATCAGAACAGCTGAAATTGATTAACAACTTATAAAATATGGAGAAAAATTAAACTGAAAACAAACATCACAACTGGGTGTCATGACATACAAGTGAAAACTAAGTATGTTCTTACCGCTACCCTGGAACTACAGAACTGACCTCTGACTTCCAGCTCCACTTGTTTCTCATTCAGGATCAACCATTCAGGATCTTTCGCTCCCTGCCATCTGCTGATGGTGCAGGTGTAGGTGTTTGTATCTCCATCCGTGGGATGTTTCAGGGTCAGACTGAAGTCTCCAAATTTCAGCAGGTTTCTCTTCATCTTTGTTCGGCCTCTGTAAAACTGGTGCTGTTCTCCACATTGGTCACGTCCGTTCTCATACACGTGGACCTTCCTGTTGTGTTTGTCCTTCCACTCCACTTTAGTGTCTTTAAGGAATCTGACTATAGCTTTGCAGGGCAGCTGGACAGACTCCACCCCTGAATCCACCTCCACCTTTTGGTAATCTGAGGACAACAAATCATAAAAGAATATAAACTGTACAGACATGAGCAGCAGCTGTGATGGTCACATGACCTCCCTGTCCCCTCCTTGTCTTCTAGTCTCAGTCAGCTTGTGTCTCAGTTTGTTCCTGATGTGTTCCTGACTCGTTCTTTGGTAACTAGTCTGCAGTGTCCTGTAAAGTGCTGCAGACATGTTGGATGAAGAGCAGAAGAACAGACAGACTGAGCCTCCACAGTCGGCCATGTCTCACACACATCAGCACAGAGACCATGAAGATCTCATGTGTCTGCTCTGAACATCTGAAGCTCTCCACCACATGACTGAGCACAACTCAAGGAGGAACATTTACTGAAGCTGCTGCAACATTTACTGTCAGCACATGTTTCCATGTCAGCCTGCTGTTTACCACCACAGAAGAAGAACAGCTTGTACACATGCAGCCTCTGTGTCAGATCAATGCAGTGAAGCACACACACTGTTTAGTAAAGTCATGTTGTGGAGCTGTTTCACTGATCAATGACTGAGTCTGAAGGAGTGTGAGCCACATGGGGTGTCCAAATTGCTAAGCTGCATCCTTCGGAGGTCACATTTGTAGGCCGATTACGTCACAGCGACACGATGAAGGCTATCCAAATTCGTAGACTCCTCCAAATGCGTCCTCCTTTTTTCCCAAATTTAATGGATGGGTTGGGCGTATCCTTTGTGGCTCACCATATCCCAGAATTCATAGTGTGGGCCAGCCAATTCCAGTTTCCAACAATGGCGGCCGCTACTTAGTTTTAATATTACTCTTATTACTCTTTCTGGCTCACAAAATAAACTTTTAACATATTTTCAGGCGAGAATGTAGCTGTGTAAACCTCAAATATCTGCTCGGTTTATCACTTTGAAAAAGTGGTCCGACGTTTTCGGAGATGTCTGTTACCCACCAGCTCGATAGCCAGCCGGGGCGAGAACAGCGAACTCCCAGCACAGCGTTTTCAAACCCCCTGCGGTCTTTCGCTACTCAGGTTTAGCATGATATATAAGTCACTCAAAAATGTTATTGTTTGGCTTTTTTCAGTGTTTTATTTGTTCGTGAGTAAATCGGTTTGGCTGAGATTAAAGTTATAGTTTTCACACAGCTGAATAAACATCAAACGGAAAACTGATTAAACAGAAATGTGAGATGATCGAGAATTTACACCAGTGTCCTGTTATATTTTAGATAGCAAGAAGCAGACAGCCGAGTTCATTAAACTCCACCGAGACAGCTGGTGACACAAACTAAAGGCTGAAGAGCCAGACCAGGTAGACCGCGAAGGCCGGGTCCTCAGGTGGATGCAGCCTATGAATTTGGACACCCCTACAGTCAAGGAGCCACCAGAGGACACCTGCTAACCATCGGCATTATGGGTAGTGTAGTAGGAGACACTCACCTGACATGAAGTACTGCATAAAATGAAATAAGACAATCGCGAAAACCACACAAGGAAGCAGGAAAATCAGAAGAAACACGAGAAGAAGACGAAACAGGAGAACTGCGTTCCAGAATGACAAGTGTTCTGTGGAGAAAAAAAGACTTCTGATCTCTGACCTCCGTTTACTGCATTGACCTCTTACCTCTTCCTACAGCGCTGACCTTTGACCTGCAGCACGATTTTCTGTCTCAGGATGTCTTTGTCCCTGTAGATGGTGCAGATGTATCTTCCACTGTCTCTCTCTGTGGGCTGTTTCAAGGTCAGACTGAGGTCTCCAGTTCTCAGCAGGTCTTCATTCATCTTCGTTCGGTCTCTGTAAACTTCATCCTGAGTCATGAGCTCATCATTTCTGTTAGAACACTCATGGACTGTGATGAGTCCGAGGTCAGAGCGAGTCCACTCCACTGTGGTGCCCTCGGGCAGGTCAGGTTTTGTGTTGCAGGGCAGGATGACAGACTGTGACTCTTCCTCCACCTTCACCTCCACCTGCTGGTCTGAGAGGACAAGAAACCAAAACATAAACTGTAGAAGCAGCAGAAAAATGTTTTGTGTTGGGTGTTGTACAAAATGTCATCTAGTAATGTATGTACAGAAATGTGTGTGCTAAGCCTCTTTGAGATGAACACACACATCTGCACACAAGCTGAAGGACCTACATGAGTGTAATGTCACATTTTCCAGAGGCTGCAGCAGTTCTCTGCAGTCAGCTCCTGCTTTGTTGTTTGTGTTTCCACTGAGGTCACATCTGTGCTAAATGATGCTGCTGGTTTCATCAGTATTTTTTGAACACTTAAGGAAGTAATTTTCTTCAGTTTGACCTCTGAATGCAGTATTGCCTTTTGCCCTGTAATTACAGCAGGTGTTGGGTTTGTTGCTGACCTTTGACCTGCAGCTGGATGTCTCTGAGTCTCCGTTCTTTTCCTCCAGCACTGATGGAGCAGGTGTAGTTGCCGCTGTCAGTCTTTGTGGGTTTCCTCAGAGTGAGGCTGAAGTCTTTAATGATGAAAGCGTAACAATTCATTGATGTGCGTCTGCTGTAACGCTGGTTTTGTCCTCTAACATCGTCTCCTCCTTCTCGTCGTAGGTGGACTGAATTGGGATCCAGGTCACTGTGAGTCCACATCACTGTGGAGTTGTCAGGTATAAAACCTGAGAACAGACAGGGCAGCAGGACAGACCTTTCCCCCTCATTCACCTCCACCACCACAGCCAGAGCATGCTGGGAAACTGAGGACACACAAAGAGAAACTCAAATCAAATGTTTTGGGTTTGACCCAGAGTTTAAATGATGAATGAAAAGTAACATTTTATGCAGGATGTATGCATGTGTAAGATAATTTTATGTGTTCTCAGACTGTTTCCTATCTGTGTGTGGATTGAAGCATGGGCTTGTGAGTCCTCAAACATAGCACACACATCGCTGCACACATTTGCACATCTTAGTTTACGCTTGGGATCATATCATCTACATTTGAACCCTTTTGAGGCAAATTTCTGAGCTGCCGAGTCACCACACAGCAGAGCAGGGAGGAGAAGATGTGTTTGCACAAACATGTCTTCTTTCTAATGAAGAACAGCAACATCCTGAACCTACAATTAAAGTATCGATCAGATAGAAATACCAGCAATCGCATCGATATTATCAATACCTGTATCAGTCCACCTACATGCACTTTCAACCAGCAAACAAACCCTCATAAATGTCTGTCTTTAAATGTTATTAGGTAACAATACGTCACCTGCATTTCCTTAGACTAAATGCCGCAACGAATTTTTGAAGTGATCAACAAGCCACAATGAGCTACTCATTAAATGGCATTTTTTAATTCCTTGTTATTTATAGTACTAAATTGTTTTCATTCTAAACTCAACACATGGTCTGCTCTGCTAATATGGAGGAACTACACTGGGAGCAAACAAGAGTGGGGCAACAGAAAGAGCCACTCATACAGGATGTTTCCATACGGTGGAATTCAATGCTGGATATGGTTTCTCGTCTACTAAAAAGTCAAGAGGCTGTTTTTGTTGCTTTAGACAAACTAAAGCACAAGCTAGTCATTTTAACTCCATCAGAGCTGGTAAAACTCCAAAAGCTGGCACTTTATTTTGAAATTTTTATTATTATTATTTAAAGACAATACCAATGAAAATGTACTTAAAAATCAATGACTGAGTCTAAAAATAAACTGCTATTTTAAGTACTTTAAGTCTGCCCAATTTTGGCCAGAGATAGTATTTTTGTTTCTGTGTTTTGAATTGAAATGCAGTTTAAATGCTTTTTTCCCCAAAATTAAAAGAGCATGAGTTTGCAATATTCATGTCCATGTCTATTATTTGATTCTGTTGCCCACTAAAACCCTTTTAAATGAAATAAAAACATTTCTGCTTTGGGGCAGATTTTCTTGTGTGATTAAATGCGATTAATCAGTATTAAGTAATTACAACGCCTCTAATTAATTAGATTTAGTTTTTAATCGAGTCCCACCCCTAAAAATAAATTATGATGTCAAACGTAATAAATTACTGTGAATGTCTCTTGATGCAGGTTATTGAGCTTTGAGCTTCCTGGGAAAACTAGTTTTGATGCACATGATTAAATCACCTTCAAAAAAAAACAAAAAGCACACCAAAATATCTACTCTGTAAAACAAACAAAGAAAGAGAAACATCTCTCAGGATACTTTTCAAAGTTCAAAGCTGCAGCCATATTCATTGCTTCAAGCACTTGACTAACTTCCCATCTTTTCCAGCTGCAACAGCAGAAGATTCTGTCATCTGTCTTTGCCTTCACCAAAACAACCATGGCAATGTCCTACATGCCTAACCGAGGGAAGAATGTGGTTCTTTTAAACACAAACCACAAGGAACCAGCAGCCAGTGATGGGGAAAAGAGGAAGCCTGTAGCAATCTTGGACTACAATAAGTGCAAAGATGGCGTGGATAACCTAGACAGGGTTGTTGCCACCTACTGTGGCCGCTGACTGTCTTCTACAATGTCCTGGATGTCTCACCATACAATACCTTTGTCCTGTGCAGTGCATCTGGAGTGGGAGTCCACTAAGATCTACCAATGAAGGGTGTTCCTGGAAGGGCTGGGTCACATGCTGGTGACTCCAGCAATTGCAAGATGGCCTTGTACCCCACACACAAAAGCTGCTATTGTTGCTGGGATACAGCAGTCTGAATCAGAGAATGACCCACAGCCCATCGAAAAAAATGAGGAAATGGTGTGAGCTGTACGCCCACAGAAGAACGGCAACCACTTGTTCCAGCTGTGGAAATTGTGTCTGCAAAAACCACTTTACTGTGGTTTGAACATCCTGCTGCCCTTCAGCACAAACACACACAGAGCATTTTGTACCAAAAAGCAATAAAACGGCACTGACTGACCAAGTGGGAGTTTGAGTAATTCCCAAAAAAAGACAAAGGAATAATGCAAAAAAAAAAAAAAAAAAAATCATTGTTATTGTTACTGGTACTGGCCTGCAATGATTAAAAGATATTAGGTTTCATCATTAATACGCTGAAAAAAATTGAACTTTATTGCTTTTCCCCCTAAAACGTTAGTAGTGATATATAATTTAACTGGTATTTGAAGGGTATAAGTTCTGAATTTGAATTAAATTTTGGTTTTTCATCACCAGGACTTGTGCTAATTTAAATAAAATCAAGTTAGTGAAAGTGGAAAAATAATTTATTATATATTGATTTTATAGCATTTTGAAAACATAAACAAGAGGTGGTCATTGGCCACGAAAAAGCTGAGAGGGAATTTTATCTACTTTTCTTTGTCTGCACAAAAAAAAAAAAACAATGCATAATAATCGATGTTGTTGTTAATCGATTACATGTCCCAGACTCTACTATTAACAGTACAAGATCCAGTAGCACTGCAAATATAGGAAATGGATATTTTTAGGTTGTCTTCCAACAAGTGCATTGTAGAAACAAACTGGTGTTTTAAGGATTAAAAATGTAAAAAGTAATTACTATTTTATATTTATGAAAGGAACTGATGATAGTTAAAAACTTGCAGTAAAAATAGCAAAAAAAAACCAATTAAAAAAAAAACAGCGCGCAAGCAGTTTATTTATATAGCACTTTCAGACAACTCCCAGCTGAAAACAAAGTGATGTACACTTGACATGCCAAAAACGATACATTGAATAAAAAGAAAAAAGAAAATATAAAATGATGATTGGAATTAAATTTAAAATAATAAAATCAGCACATTAGATTGAACTAAAACAATAAAACCAGGGTCAGACTGTGTCATAAGCCAAAGAGTAAAAATGGGTTTTAAGACGCATTTTAAAAGTGGACAATGAAGGGGCCTCTCTAATGTGCTGGGGCAGATTGTTCCAGAGATTATGAGCAGCATTAGAGAAGGCCCTGTCCCCTCTGAGCTTCGTCTTGGACCTGCTTGGACCCGGGTACCTACAGGAGCAGCTGGTCAGCTGACCTGAGAAACCTGGGGGAGAAGAGTCTGACTAACTCCAAAATACAGAGCATTACAGTAATCTAAATGAGACGAAATAAAAGCATGGAGTACTGTTTCAAAATGCGGCCTGGATAACATAGGTCTTACCTTTGCCAAGGGCCTTAAATGATAAAAACTGGACTTGACAGTAGCTCTACTTTGAGTTAATATAAAATCACTGTCCATCTTAAAACCCAAGTTAGTAACAACAGGTTTAAAATACTCTGCCAGGGGTCCCAAATCAATAGTGGAGGGATCACAAGGTCTGCCAGGACGAAACACAGTCACAACTGTTTTGTTTGAATTACATCTTAAAAAGTTGAGGGACATCCAAGATTTAATGTCTTCTATACATAGAAGTGGTTTAATGGAGAAGGCATCTTTCTGCTTCAGAGGCAGATAAATCTGACAGTCATCAACATAACAGTGGAAGGATATTGCATGCTTTCTAAGGATAAATATAATGAAAAAAGCAGACGCCCTAAAACTGAGTCCTGCAGGTCCTAAACTGAAGAGCGTCAGAAAACGACTCATGCCCTAAAAAGTTAACACTAAAAGTTCTGTCAGAGAGATAAGACCTAAACCAATTCAAAGCAGAACCACGAATGCCTGCAAGATGGTGCAAGCGAGACAGTAAAATGTTGTGGTCTGCAGTGTCAAAAGCAGCTGTTAGGTCAAGGAGGACAAGAACAACATGATTACCAGAATCACAGGAAAGGAGGATATCATGAAAAACCCTTAAGAGTGCTGACTCAGTGCTATAGAGGTTTGTAAAGCCTGATTGGAAGACCTCCAAGATACCGTTCTCATTTAAAAAAATCCATCAATTGGAAATAGACAGAGGGGTCAGACTCAGGGGAAGAAATGAGAGGCCCCATAGCTGTAACCTTCTCAATGAAAAAACACATAAAATCATTAGACAGTTTATGAGAGGCCTCCAATCAGTCACTTTGTGGAGCATTTACAACGAAATCAATGGAGTTAAATAACACACGTGATTATTACTGTTGGAGGAAATGATCTTAGAGAAGTATTTTCATTTTAGCCTCTTTGACCACATCCTGATACGTCAGCAGTCCTTTAAGATTTGAAGAGACACCTGCAGTTTGTCCCTCTTCCATCTGCGTTCAGCTCTACAACACTGCCTCCTCGCAGCCCGAGTGGTGTCATTAACCTCCTAAGACCCAAACTCTTTCATGGCATGCATTTTTAATTTCGCTTTGCTATTTGGGCTGATTGGGACCTGATGAATGTAAAAACAAAGAATCTTTTTACCTGATTTTGCTCTACAAGGGCCTGATATCCACATATGAGGACATTCGTTTTAAATTTCAATAGAACAGTGGCGGTAAAATGTCCTCGTGAGTGGATATCAGGCCCTTTAGAGCAAAATTTATTATTTTGGTCTAGACAACCCAAAATGTGATGTCCACATGTGGACGCCAGGTCCTAGGAGGTTAAACCAAGGCTCGGTTTTAGCTTTGGGCTGCCTGGTGTTGAGATTAGATAATTTGCAGTGCCTCAATAATGCTATGCTTTTTATTAATAAGTGTTATAAAGTTATATAGTGTAGTATTAAGTGGATACAGCCCTGAAAAATAAAGGCATGAGACCATGTGTCCTTGGGGAGTAGAAAGCTGCAGACTCTCACTCACGTTTGCCTGGGAAAAGTAGATAAGGGGGACCATCTCTAGTGGAAAGTTACTGAGACACTGTTGTTTAGACTAGAGTGGGACGCCCTGCAATAAAACTGTCAGGGGTGCACCACCATTTTGAGATCTGCGGCAACGTGTCATGCAGGACGCATCTCCCTTCAGGAAGTCATGTGAAAGAGAAATAAAGAGTTAAATGGTCTACAGAGCCGTGCTTTGTCTTCCATCAGATGCCTCTGAGGAATCAAAAGAACTCGGTGAAGTGTTGGTACTTAACACTGGTTTTTAATGGTGCCACAGAGTCCAGGATAGCTAGGCAAGAAGATTCAAACCAGGAGCTGAGGTCCTCTGTGTCCAAGGGAGTGAGATCAGCAGGGTCAGACAGGCTAAAAGCAGAGGAAAACTGGGCGGCAGTGGAAGAGTTAATGATCTGACAGCGGCGAACAGTAGTTTGAACTGTAGTGTGTGAAAACACAGCATCTAATAATACAATCATATGGTCAGGAAAGGCAGTGTCAGACATTTCCACGTTAGACACAGGCAGACTGTGTGACAAGACCAGGTTTAGTGTGTGTCCGTATTCATGTGTGGGACCAGATACGGACTGGACCAGATTAAAAGAGTCAATAATGTGATCGTTTTTGGATCTCCACATATTAACATGCTGTTTTCGCTCCCGGTGAAAATGTTTCCTCCTGAATTTAAATATTTTTAATGCTAGATTTAAATCCGAGTCAACTATTTAAATAGAACATAAATAGAACAGAAAATTTTACGGGTGAAATTCAAAATATACTGACAGCTCTCCAAGTAAGACTTCCATATTAAATAAAACAGTCCAGTTATTAAGCTTAACTTTAATCTCAGCCATACTGATTTACTCAGGAACAAATAAAACGCTGAAGTAAATCAAACATTAACATTTAGAAGTTATCTAAGGCTATCGTTTTCAATCATTTCCGAAAAGTTGCCTACTAACACAGAAACGACTGAAGATGCTTAGGTTCTGTACTGCGCATGTGTGAAACGTAAGATAATTAAATAAATAAGATAATAATAAGACCCTCGTCATTTCTGTCTGCCATTTATTTACTTTCCGGCTCTTTGAAACATCGCGGCAAAATGTCAAGGAAAAGCACCAAGTGTTTTAAATGGACTGACAATGAGGTGGAGTTGTTGCTGTGAGTAACACAAGAGTACAAAGTTGCAAAAGCGAGCAAGAATATAGACTACAATGCCATCCGCCATCTCAGTTTAATTGGTCACATAACTGCATCATATGACTAAAATGCATCATCGTTTTTGAAAGCCTCTGTTTTCGTGGTCCACACTGCAATGAAAAAAACTGCATTTTCAAATTTATCCACTTTGGAGATCGTTTTCAAAAAGCTCAGTTTTCCTTGACCAAAAATGCCGTCTCAGTGTGGACAGAAGGCCAAAACGGAGAGAAAAAAGATGCGTTTTCAAAAGAAAACATATTAGTGTGGACATGGCCTAAGTGACTTATATGTCATATTTTGTCACGGACCCGGCTCTGGGGACTCGGGGTCTGTGAGCAGTGCGGACTGTTGTTGTTGTTGTTATTATTATTATTATTATTATTATTTGGTGTGTTGTCTGCACTGCCTCTGATCTCTGTCCTCATCTGTATGTAGGCAGGTTTGTGTGTGTGTATGTGTGTTGCTGTTGTTTGTGGCCAAGTTAGAGGCATCTTCAGGCCTGAGGGGCGTGGCCTGGCTTGAGGACTGGCCACACCCGAAGCCCTTGCCACACACCTGCTCCTCATCTGGGCTCGTCGGGGGAGCTATTTAGATGAGCGATGGAGCTTCCACCGATGCTGGATTACTGTGTTTGACTTCACGTCAGTCTTCTAGCTTAGTTTGAAAGTCTGTGAGTGTATGCCTGCTGGGATAAAGTGTGTAACGGCTGCCTCTATGGTTTTCCCTCAGGAGGAACGTGGGACGAGACAGAGCAGTGAGCACGGGGAGTGCAGAGACACTGGAGCAGAGAGCACTACACTGGGACTTTTGGGAAGAAGACACAACACGGGAGTCTGGGACACTGGAGAATTTATTGTTGCTTGCTTCACCACCCTTTGTAAATAAACACTGTTGCACTGAAGAGTCCGGCGTTTGGGTCCTATTTCCCCATCTCCCCACGGTCTGCCAGCCAGACCTTGACATATTTAACCTGAGTAGCGAAAGGCCACAGGGGTTTGAAAACGATGTGCCGGGAGTCAAATGTTCTCGCCGGCTCTAGTGAGCCTTGACTTCCCAGTCAGCTATTGAGCTGGTGGGTAACAGACGTCTCCAAAAACTTGAGAGCACTTTTGCAAATATGTGATATCTTGATAAATCGAGCAGCTATTTGAAGTTTACACATCTACTTTTTGAAAATATATCTTAAAAGTTTATTTTGTGACCCAGAAAGAGTAATATTTGAACTTTTTCCCGCGCCATTGCCACGTTTGAGTTTTGAACAAAATGGAATTGGAACAGTTCTTTGTCTCTGTATCAAGTCCATGAGAACGCAAGTAAACACAAGCATACATATTGAGAAACGGCCCTGGTCTCATCAGAGAATAGTTCTTAAAGGTCAGCTGTATTCATGCATCTGTTATCATCGTCATCACGTTAACAGTCCCTGTCTTTGATCGATACCAATCATCACAGACTAATAATACTCTTAATAAGACTTTTAAACGAAGTCAATCCATTGGTTCAGATAAGATAATGTGAGCGCTGTCACTGACGTTACATCATAAGTAAAAATGAGCCCTTCAATCATTTCAGTGCATTTTGTTAACTTCCCTGTTTACATTTTGTTGTGCGTGTCTGTAGATTCAGAGCATGCCGTAAACCAGATCATAGACCAGGGGTCTCAAACTCACGGCCCGGGGGCCACTTGCAGCCCACGTCACCCCTTCTTGCAGCCCGCATATTGACGTAAAGATGTATATATATATATATATATTGTAGCGGCCCAGGGCTGTTCGGGGGATGTTATGGACATTTATGTTCTGTTACAGTTCTGTTTGTTGTTATGTTGTCATGGTAACAGGTGACGCTCCCTCTGTGTGTGTTTCCGGGGAGAGAGCGCCATTTTGTGTGTGTTGTGGTTGTTGCCGCGCTGAGCAGAGGGCTCGCGCCAGTGTTGCTCCCCAAGAGTTAAATAAACGGGTGCTCCCGAAGAAACCTCCGTCTCCTCCGTTTCCTGAGCTCGCCACATTGGTGTCAGAAGTGGGATAGCTCACCCTCGCCGGAATGGAGAGAGACACTCAGAGGCTGGAGCAAGCCGTCGAGGAGAGTATTCGCTGCTTGGGAAGCCGGCGATTAAAGAGAGAGGAAGCTAGCGGCCATGTAAGTGTCCCGACGGGTCCCGATGGCGCGAGCGCACCGCGGCGGCGGCCCGCCGCGACCGACGCTAGGGCAATGCTTCATGGGCTGCCTCCGTCGGCCGACACACTGGGCCCCCGACAGTGAGCAGTGACGCCTGCAACGCCAGCTAAGGTACCTCGCTAGAGCCCTACCTCTCACAAGTACGGCTAGCCGCGAGACATAATGGCTGGAGTGACGGCGAGGCTGCTACACACCTAGCGCTAGCATTGGAAGGAGACGCACTACAGGTACTCCTTGACCTAGCCGCGTCAGAGCAGCGTGAGCTCCAGGCCCTCACCATAGCACTCGAGAGGCGATTCGGGCAGCAGCACTCCACTGATCAGAGCAGGGAGCAGCTGACCAACCGGAGCCGTAGGCCGGGGGAGAGCCTGGGCACTTTTGCAGCGGATGTGTTGCTGTATGCTCGTCGTGGCTACCCAGAGTTCCCAGCAGCAGCCCGTGAGGAGCTTAGCCTGCATGCTTTCCTGCGAGGACTTTTCCCAGAGCGACTACGCCAACACGTCCGCCTGGCCATGCCTCAAACTCTCCGTGAGGCGCTCTTTGAGGCTGAAAGGGCCGAGCTGGTGCTCACCTCACCACCTAACCAGCAGGTGCGCCCCCCAAACTACCCTCAGATCAGAGCCGCAGACTATGACGGGGAGGGGGAGGTCCCGGAGGTATGCCAGCTGCAGCCCTCGGCGCCCTGGAGGCGTCCCCGTCGACCGACCGACCGCTGTTACCGGTGTGATGAGCCTGGCCACGTGGCACGCGACTGCCTGGCGCCCGCCCCGGAGGGCAGAACTATGTGGCCTCAGGGGGATGAGAGGGGGAGCGTCACAGCGAGGGGACCACCGCCCAGCGTCCCTGCCCCCTCCAAGAACGATGCACGGTGGCGGGCCTGGTCGGGCACCTCAAGGGACTTTACCTGAGCTGCCGTGTTGAGGACCAGCCCTGCCAGGCCCTGGTGGACACGGGTCCACCATTTCCCTAATACGACCTGGTGTGTTTCCTGGAGCATCCGGGCCGCTTGTGATGGGTTGGTCACCCACCGACACCCAGCTGATGACAGTGACGGGGGAGAGAACTGACATGCTGGGGAAGAAACCACTGCGGATCCGAGTGAAGGATCTGGAGCTGGTGCATGACTTCTGGCTTGCTGACATCCAAGAACAGTGCATCATCGGCCTTGATCTGCTGACCCGCTGGGGGCCTGCGCTGACACCGCCAAGCTGGCTATCACTCTTGGTACAGAGACTCTGGCCCTCCAGTGCGGTCAGAAGCAGGGAACCGGAGACTGCAGGCAGACTCGGCTGGTTCAGCACACCATCGACACCGGCTCTGCTCAACCCATCTGTCTGCGCCCACGCCAGCTGCCCCTCTCGAAACGGCAGGGAGAGCGGGCCCAGGAGGCACGGGCGTGGCTACTGCTCAGGCCGCAGCCGGGCGGAGGTGGATGGCTCTCGTTGACCATGCAGCAGCTGAAGCAGGAGCAGGAGGCTGATGCGACGTTGGTTCAGGTGGGGGCCTGGCTGGAGGCAGCACGACGCCCAGGCTGGACAGGGGTGTCAGGACAGGGGCCCAAGTGAAGGCCTACTACTCCCAGTACAACAACCTGGAGACCCACGACGGCCTCCTGTACCGGAGATGGCGGGCCCCGGCAGGGCAGAGATCTCCTGCAGTTGTTGGTGCCTCGGTCGCTGCGGTCGCAGGTGCTCGAGCTCGTCCCACGGCTCGGTGGGGCCGGCCACTATGGAAATGCTAAAACTCTCCGCCGCCTCAGGGGCGGTTCTACTGGCCTGGCTGTCGACGGGATGTGGAACGTCATGTGCACTGCTGTGACACCTGTACGGCACAGAAGGGCTCCACTCAATGCTTCACTGCCCCCGACAGCAGCATCGGGTGGGGCCCCGATGGAGAGAGCGGGAGGAGACGCCCTAGGCCCTTTCCCGTCCCCCGAGGCAGAGAACCGGCACGTGTTGGTGGCCAGAGACTGCTACAGGAGGCTGAGGGAGCAGCGCCTGGCCCAGGTCAGTGCCGGAGTACGACAGAAAAGAGCCTGCGACACCAGGTGCGGAGGGGGAGCTTTCGTGCCTGGCGACAAGGTTTGGGTGTACTGCCCGGCTCGCAAGAGAGGGTATCCCCAGGCTGTGCGGTCACTGGCAAGGGCCGGCGAAAGTCGTGGGCGGCTAACAGAAGCGGTGTACCAGATCCACATGCCGGGCCCAGGGCGTGTGGCGGTGTGGCACCAGGACAGGCTCGCCGCACGCCCGCCCGCCCACCCAGCAGCCGCCAGGTCAGGGGATGCTGGTGGCACCCCAGGTTCTCATCCAAGTGACTCTTCCCCTGCTGGTCGAGATCAGCCTGCGCTACCAAGGAAGACACATGGACAGTTGCAGGACTTTGTGTGGGGTAACGGGGTTGTCGGGGACGACTGACCCCTTAGGTGGGGGCTATGTAGCGCCCAGGGCTGTTCGGGGATGTTATGGACATTTATGTTCTGTTACAGTTCTGTTTGTTGTTATGTTGTCATGGTAACAGGTGACGCCCCCTCTGTGTGTGTTTCCGGGAGAGAGCGCCATTTTGTGTGTGTTGTGGTTGTTGCCGCTGAGCAGAGGGCTCGCGCCAGTGTTGCTCCCAAGAGTTAAATAAACGGGTGCTCCCGAAGAAACCTCCGTCTCCTCCGTTTCCTGAGCTCGCCACAATATATATATAAAATTATTACAAAAAATTATTTAATCTGCAGCCAATATGAGCAGAGTGTTACAGGCATAGCCCTAAAGAATGTAGCCTGATGGGCAGTGTAGTCCGTGCTGCAGAGAGAATGGACTGCCATACACGTTATGTCTGTGAGAGCGAGGGAGGGAGAGAAAGGAAAAGTACGAGTTGTCATCGAGCAGAAACGGAAGATGAAAGCATGTAAATATAATGATAACCACTGCAGCCAAGAAGAGTGCCTGACGAGCCCAGTTGTAAGTAAGCTATTAAGACACGACTGTACACTGTGTTCGTGTTTTCCTCGTGAGCGATCGTGGCTCAAGAGTTGGGACTTCGTCCTGTAATTGGAAGGTTGCCGGTTCGAGCCCCAGCTTGGACAGTCTCGGTCGTTGTGTCCTTGGGCAAGACACTTCACCCGTTGCCTACTGGTGGTGGTCAGAGGGCCCGGTGGCACCAGTGTTCAGCAGCCTCGCCTCTGTCAGTGCGCCCCAGGGTGGCTGTGGCTACAATGTAGCTTGCCATCACCAGTGTGTGAATGTGTGTGTGGATGACTGGATGTGTAAAGCGATTTGGGGTCCTTAGGGACTAGAAAAGCGCTATACAAATACAGGCCATTTACCATTTCCTCTGAAATAATAATGTTCCATTGGAGCAGCCTTTCAACGCCTCTCTCTGTCTCTCGCTAGCAAAGTTGACCCAGACAACAAGGTAAAGCTAGATTTCGGCTACGAGCCCAACATGAACCCAACGTATTAGCCAGAGGTCTCTTTACTACGGTTCGGAGCCGCGGACCTGGCCGAGGTAACAAGAGAGTACAGACAAAAAGAAAACTATTTTCATTAGCAGTCCAAAACAAAATTATAGCAGAAGTGCTGTCACGTGTCTGGCCACAAGAGAGTACCAATGTGTTTATTTGCTGGTTCAGGCTTCAGTTATGTCAGTGTGGGAAAATAGGACCCAAACACAGGAATCTCTTGAATGAATGCAGTGCATTTATTTACAGTGAGGTAAATAACAATACACCCAGGTGAGTAAGCGTCCCCAACTCCTGTGCTGTATCTTCTCCCAGTGTCCGTGAACATTTCTCCACTCACTGGTGTCCATGTACCCCGGTCATGGCACATTTATAACGGTGTACAGAAAGAGTTGAGTGTGCAGGGAGCACAGATGTTGAGAGAGAAAGCGACACACTGAGAGCAGGTCTGCAAATGTCCATCAGCACACAGAGCAGAGTTCTGAGCAAGAACAAATGCCAAGAACTGAACGAGAGGGGCTGTTATTGTGTGAAGTATGGATAACAGCAAACACTGAAATACATTTCTTGCACGCAGCAATGAATTTTGTTCACTCAAATTAAACTTATCTTTGCTCAAAATAAATTTCCTCCTCAAAATGCAACATTTGTATTTGCAAAAATTATTTACATGTGCTCAGAATAGAGACACAAAAATAACGCCATAGTTTTCTTGTTTGTTTTTTTGTACTGCTTGAACAGCAAAGTGACCCTCCAATGAGATGACAGTGCCAGCAGTGGCCCACAGCTCATCTGAGTTTGACACCCCTGTGATAGAAGTTCATGTACTATGTTAAGTTCCATGTTCAGTGTGGATTGATGACCTCTAGGGGACATTTGAACATTCTGCACAAAATAATTTGAAATAAATGTAGATAAATACAGTACAGTGTCAAAAACAGTGTAAAAGGAGAGTGTATGTTAAAGCACTCATTAGTCATGTGACTGTGCAGGCAGATGTCACTGGCTGGAGGGAGCAAAAAGTTGTGTAGGAATAAACAGCAAAAGAACGATGACTGATCTGCAGCTGCATTAAATATCTGCTTGTAGTCATATTCAGTACTGACTCTGATGGCTGTTTAGCTCTTGTGTCATGAACGAATCCATTAATAATTTTCTTTTGTTTAGTCTGATATAAATATCCATAAAAATATATATTTTAAAGACGGGCAGGAAAACAGATCAGAGTCACAAAGTAAGCTCCAATGTGCATCCAAATGCAGATCAAAAGACCACAAGCAAAGTGAGTTTTGTTTAAAGTGGACATGAAACACTATAGTACATGTATTAAGCCAACAAGTGCTCAGCATCTCTGTGTGTGTGTGAGAGAGAGTGTGTTTGTGTCTTTGTCACAAATGTACTTGAAAAGTACCCCCCCCCCCAGAGGCCATCTGTTAGATTTGTATTGTGATTGTCATTTATGCTTAGAAATATCTACTTATATATGCTTAGAGTTTTATAATTAGGTGTAGAGTGATAGGAGGTTTGATCCTTAATAGTCTGCAGGCTTTGTGTGCATTCCAGGGTGTTCTGGTATTCAAACCCACATCCTGGGAGCATGGGAGAGGTCGTACCTTGTCTTACTGTTTTATGGTAAGATAAACGTATCTATGTCTGTTTTAGGCTAAGTGCATTTTGTTTAGATGAACTGCTGGACTTCCAGGCCAGCAGGTTTAGGAAGTCATTAATGGGTTCGCACACACACACACACACACACACACACACACACACACACACACACACACACGAGGTATGTTATATGTTAATGAACCTATGCATATTCATGTAACCACAATAAAAGAGCAGTGTTACGGGGGAGCGGACGAGAGCAACTGGGGTCAAGCGAAGGAACGGCGCCTGTCCAGTTCTCTCCCGTGCACGTGAAACATAAAGAATGTTGCCTACTTCGTGTCTTGCTTGCTGTGTAATAACATTGCCTTCAACGTTCCAGCGAATAGGTTCAAGCTACAAACCTATCACCATCCACCTCAGTGAGAACCGAGAACAGGGTCCTGGGGCTCCATTCCAGACCACTAAGCGAGCCTGTCAATGATCACATCAGCATTTTGTTAGCACACACCTGTAGTTACTATGAAATCAGTAAAGGTGCATTCAGTTTTTCACACATTGGTTTACTTTATGAGCTGCACTGTATTTAATACGGTGAAGTTCTGGCAATCACAGCTGCTGGTGTTAACTGTATAACTGTTCAAGAACTGCTGAGTGAAACACTATTTTAGTTTATTTGGATGTTACTGAGCATTTAACAAAGTGTCTGCGTGATGCACGCATACATTTTCTAAGCTTGAAATCTTAGTACTCAACCCTCTCAAATCATGCCACACATGCTGTAAAATGATATATGTCCTCAGGTATGCGTGTTGACTCAGCAGGGATCGTTTGTATGTGCAAAATGTGGAGCGTAATAATTTAAATATGAATATCTCTAAGACTTCCTACTGTATATTCAGTTTATCCTGAAATGTCCCCTGCTCAATATTGTATTCTGTTTTCCATAAAGTGATGTTAAAGCTGGTTAAATGACTAACACTCAGTAATGTCTTGGATCCCCAGTCCGCCCTTAATGGCTGTTTTGAAGGTTGTCCACTTCTTAAATCTAACTTTTATGAAGCTGCAGGAACCCTGCTTTTATCCAAAACAGTGCAACCTTCAAGGTGAGGTCAGAGGTGAAGCCAAATGCAGACCAAATGAAAAGCCAAAACAAAAAAGTGAGCTTAATTTAAGAGTTGATCGTTACATGAAAGCTATCCAAACAGCTATCCAAACAGCACAGGCTGCCAAAGGAAATTAGTCAGGGAGAAATAGGAAGCATAACAGACTAAAGGACAAAGAGGAAGACTGCTTATGTACTGAAGACAGCAGGGGAAAGAGGGGCAGGTGAAAGTAGTCAATACAGTTAGACAGGAAGTCATTCAATCCTAAATAAGCCAATTTTTCTAACATATTCTGCTTGACCAGCCTGGATTTGAATAAATATGCTATGGTCCAAAGTTTGAACATTTGTAATGAATATTGTGAAATTATACAGGATGGGCCATTTATATGGATACACTGTAATAAAATGGTAATGGTTGGTGATATTAAAGTCCTGTTTGTGGCACATTAGTATATGTGAGGGGGCAAACTCCTCAAGATGGGTGGTGACCATGGTGGCCATTTAGAAGTCGGCCATCTTGGATACAACTTTTGTTTTTTCAATAGGAAGAGGGTCATGTGACACATCAAACTTATTGGTAATGTCACAAGAAAAACAATGGTGTGCTTGGTTTCAACCATCTGTCCTCTCTGTCCAAAATGTGAACATTGGCATCCTCGAAAGAGTGACCTTTGACCTTTAGATGCAGATGGACAGCTGAGTCTTGTCCTGTCGAGGTGGCTCTTCTATGTTGTGCCATGCGTTTATGAAGTGGCTGTTTGGTCTATTGTCTATTGTTTGATCTATGAACTCTATTGAGAACTTTACCCCAACTCAGCCAACGGACCTCTGACCTGGCTGATTGGGACCCACACCCAGTTTCACACCTTGGCTCAGGCGATTAGAGGATCATCAGGGGGTCCTTTTGTCCCTCTGTGGGGTGATACTCCCACTAGGTTTAAATCTGGGACTCCCCACCATTTGACCTTAGAACTGAAGAAGCTTCTCAGATGAGAGGTGAAACGTCTTCAAGTAACTTAAAGAAGTCCAGACGCTTTTCTTTGCAAGCTTTAGTTCAGATCAAATTTATGGTTTGCGTCACGGTGATCACTACATGCTCCATTTTTAGGACTTTAGCACACAGCCTTTCCTGCTGTATGATGCAGTGATATGCTGTTAACTCATGTTGGGATTTAGAGATTCTTTTATTGCTGCCATATACTCTGCCTTATGATAAATGCATTAATAACATGTTTTACAGTATTATTTTATCAGTAATATTTCTTACAGGGTTCATATTGCATTGAATATGTTTGTCATCACATTCATTCTATTCACAGGTTTAGTTCATTTTATACACATTGCATATCTATGTTGATTTGGAGTTGATGTTCCATCCAAGAGGGTTTTAAGCTTCACTGGTGAGAGTGTCCAGGTGATACATGTTGAGGGAAGATGAGAACATAGCAGGTTAATTGCATGCATGCTTACAATACACAAATTAATCTAGTAGCAGGCCTGAGCGAAGGCCCAAGTGTCTTCTGCTTTTCTTTGAGACCGGCTGCGATTCTGTCTACTTAGTGATTGATGACGAGGGTCAATTATTAGCCCTTAGAGACCCTGAAGCTTGAAGTTTATTACCTTAAAAGGCAAGTGTTATAGAAAAGAGAAGTTACATGTCTGTTTATAGTTATTAGAGATGTACATGATGTACCCTTGTCTGTAAACAATGTATTTTTGACCTGTGTTGATGTGTATGTGTGGGCGTTAATTTTCTATGCTATAAAACCAGCATTCAATGTATTTTTGTCAGAGGAAGACATATGCTGATGGTTCCTCTCCTGTGTTAATAAACTCATCGTTTGATTGCACTTGTCAGGTGCCTCCGTCGTTTGTTGTCTGGTCTGCAGTTGATCGATCTCGCTTCACTCACCGGTAAAGTTCTCCTGCATCTGTACTTGCATCCTGCAAACAAGTCCACTTTTTTCACCACACAGCACCGACGCTCCATCTCTTGTAAGTCCAACAAGTTTGTCCCAGGGCAGTTTCATGGCGGTTACACTTTGACATACGTTTCTCCTCAGGCTCACATTTGCCAAAATCTGCGTTTTGTCTGGACACAAGACGTCGCACACCATCATGCAGCTCTTCAGAAACTCTCCTTCGGTAAATGGCCGGGCTGATTTGACTCCTCTGCTACAATAAAACTTTCACAACAGCTTCACTTTGTGATTTTGCTCTGGTGACAAAAGTCTGCTGAAAATTCAGATTCTTCTTTAGCTCTTCTACTTTCTGTAGTTTCTGCTCTGCATTCAGGTTTTTCAGCTTATCCTGACGTTTGTCTCATAGTTTTGTCTTAAATTAAATTCTTTAATTACAGCCACATTAGCTCCACTAATAAGACACACGGGTTTACCAGCAATGTTTGTAAACAATCAGTCTCCCACCGGTGCTGACAGGCTCTGTTTTCAGAATCAACTTTTCTCTTTGCCATTGTGAGGTGCCAGCTAACAGGCGTTGGACTTGATTGACGCGGGAATGTTCCCAGCTAGTGTGGAGATCAGGGAAATATTTTTCTGCTACTATTCATAACCATCATCATTACCATTACATTAATTATCATTTCATCAAAGCATTTATTCAGTAGATGTTCTTAGTTAAGATTATTACACCTATCACAGAAAGCTTCTGTCTGGTAAAAGGTCAGAAGCGTCAACGCGCGAGGTGAGGCCGAGTGCATTTTGAGGTCGACACACACACACACACAAACAGTAGTTACACTCGTGTTTAGGTAAGAGTTCAAATAATAGTTTGCAAAAGCTTGTGACTGCATCATTGTGTCGGCCTAAGGGACAGTTTGTTCCAGGAGATAAGCGAGAGTTAGAAGATTAATAGGAAGCACCTGGCCTCGAGACGGAGAAGATGTCCTTTTAAATGTGTCAAAAGTCGTCAACAGAACATTTGTGGTTTGGAAACTTATGCATGTATTGTATCTGCTTTGACGCATGAGGGGGCGTCATAAATAATACCCTGATGTTATGAAAACAACTGCTTGTGTATCATTGGGAGGAGATCAATGCTGTCTGTGTGCAGTGTACATCTCCCCACGTGTGTGTTCATTAAAAATCATTGTTTGACTTAACTCTTCTGGACCATTGTTGTTTTTGTGCTCACCCTCAATATTTGAACCCGTAACACTAGCTAGCGTTCAGCAAGGAGGCTGCAGCGCTGCATTATGGGATCTGTAGTTTGTGTGTTATTAGCAGTGTTGGTCAAGTTACTTGAAAAAAGTAATCAGTTACTAATTACTGATTACTTCCCCCAAAAAGTAATCCAGTTACTTTACTGATTACTTATTTTCAAAAGTAATTAATTACTTATGTCAATAGAAAATTGTATTTATTAGTCAGTATAAGCTTTTAATGATATAAGTTTGCTTGTGATAGAATGCTGCATGATGATCATTTCCTTGCTTAGAGCTGGTTGTTCTTTTGATTGTTCAGGACTGATTGTTCTTTATAAAACATGTTCTGATATTTGTATCTGAGTCTTCTCACAGCGATAGTAAGAAGACAAACAAGCAGTTCTGACCTCGAACACACACACACACACACACACACACACACAATCACATACGCACATGCTCACGTCAAATGTATTCATTTTTCTTGTGCATAAATAAAGACAAGTGCAAGAGCAGAGCGCGCATCGCAGGGCCCCCACTCTGGTGTGAGCGTTCTGTGATCGCCCTTGTATACATGTAAATGCTGCAGCGTCTGTGTGTGTTTCTCCTCTTAGACTCTCAGCTGAAGAAGTGTCTTTAGAATAAATCTCTTGACATTTATTTTGGTCCTTCGAAGCCGGGGCAGAAACATCAGAACTCTTATCTGTGACTCTGTTCCAGGATCCAGCACTGATTCCTGACGCTGTGGGAAGCCAGCACCGAAGTCTGTGCACAGCCCTCTTAGATGAGGCCGAAAGACCTGGGACGCTAAAATTCGGGTCCAGGCCGGTGTTTTTAGTCTGGTCCACGGCGGTGGGATTCAGTCTGGCGATCCGAACCACCAGTGAGACGTCTGAGGGTGAGAAACACTATTTTGGTTAGGAATCGCCGTAATGAACCGACAAATAAAATAGGTTAGGAATCGCCGTAATGAACCGACAAATGAAATAGGTTAGGATTCGCCGTAAGGAACCGAATTAGACTTAGGTTTTAGAAGTAGCCGTAATTACTTCATAACAAATTGAAAAAGCGCGCAAATGTCTATGTGTGTATGTGTTTGGAAGTAAGTTGATTTTACAGCACAATGTCGCTGCTGAACTACTTCCATTTTATTTTATTTTGTTTTATTTTGTTTTTCTTTGCTTGAGGCTCACGTACTGGTGACAAAAGAGAACGGTTGAGCTTCGTCTCGTAACACTGATACCGCTTGACCTTTAGGGTCAAGTCGAAGGCCGTATCAGTAACCACTCTGAAGTCGAGCGTGCCAGTGACGGCCCAGCAAAATCTTTAAAAATGGGGAATAAACAAGCAAAATTAACACCTGACGAGGAATGATTAGAAAAACAAGAAACCGGAGCAGGAATAATCCAAAAGAAGGGGAGAGGAATGGAGAGGACGACAGGCAAAAAAAAGAGTAAAAGCATTAACAAACAAAGAAGGCAGTGACTCAGAACAGGATAGCAGCTCAGGTGAAGAGAATAGTTCAGATCAGGAAGAACATAATAATCCCTCACCAAGTGAAAAATTCAAGATCAAAGTAGAAGTTTAAAAAGGGCTGGAAACACAACCGACTGAATACATATAGATACAAGAGGAATAAAGTAAAATAAACAAAAGGCTAAATTAATTTAGAACTTAACTGTAATGTATTCAAGTTGATGATAGCAAGGATAACAACCTGTAAACTGGTATTAACAATGACACATAGTTGAGATGAAGACCATGCCCTGAATGAACAGAATGATTCACACAAACACATATTAAACAAATTAGAGAACTGCATAAGGTATATTAAGGTTGTGTCATTGTTCAGCCAAGGAAAGTGTGTGAAAATGTAAATGTCTCCAACTTGGGAAAAGGTGAAACTGCAGATCACCACCCTTGGTGGATACAAATAAAATATAAATAAATATTGTAATATACTATTGCTGTTATATAATGAGATAATAGCGTTAATAATGAAATAATATTAATATGAAGAGGCACCTCTGTAAGTTATGATGTGAGGTGGATAATTGCTAAAAGTAGTCTGCATCAAGCTTAAGGTTTGCTCAACTTCAGTACAATAACATATGAGATGAAGAAAATAATTAGTTTAGATATTTTCTTTAAGTGCATAGAAGCACTTGACCTGCTCGAAAACCTGTCATCCTAGATAAGACATTGCTGAAATATAGAGCACACCTATACTAACAACCAATAAGCTAAACCCTGTATATAATAGCTAAAGCTACAAGATTGAGAAGCTGAATTAAATATGTGGTCACTGCTAAGCTGATGAGCAGGTTACACTTTTTTTACAGCAGAAGCTACATGAGAACACATCAGAGGGAGGGAAACAGCTATTAAAGCTCAAACACGCAGCTGTCTGTGGGCTCAGTTTTTTTTTCCCCTCACACTTCTGATTTGTCTTTGGCAGCAGCCTTTTTTGCATCCTGACTCATGTGTATAAAACGTTGATACCATCAGCAACTTGTTTTGTTTTTTTTGTTTTTTGTTTTGTTTTGTTTTGTTGTTTTGAAAATTAATTAAATTTGTGATCACACTCGTGGATCACAGTGACACATAATGATTAGGCATATGATTTACTAATGCAGATGTAATAAGTTTATTCTAAAATTCAAGGAGAACAAACAAGAACAACATCTTCAGTTGTTCTCTGTGTAGTGAGCTGAATTTTGTTTTTGTTTTTTTGTTTTGACGTGTTGCTTGAGTGAGGAATACTGTGACTTCTGAAGTAGCTCTCATGCGACCTTGATGATGATAAGTTCAGAGCGAGCCGAGAGCTGGGTTGTCTGCTTTGCTTTAGGTGATAAGGCAGAAAAGTTAAAGCTTAGTTTCTTGTCTGGAAAAAAAAAAAAAAAAAGAAAAAAAAAGGAGATTCTGTGTTTCTCAGGCAAGAACAACTACAATTTCATTTTCTGTTTTTGAAAAAGGAGAATTTAAAATAATAATAATAATAATAATAATAATAAAACAAACAAAGAATGATGTTTGTTTAAGTGGTGAATAAAGCTAATACTGCAAAATACCGACTAGTGCATGATCTGCGAGCAATAAATGAAATCACTGAAATGATGCCACCAGTAGTAGCGAATCCCCACACTATACTGAATCAAGTCACTCCAAATGAACAATGGTTCTCAGTGATAGACTTATCAAACGCTTTCTCAGTGTTTTGCTTCACTTTTGAGGGGCAGAGACAGTTTCTACTCTACGTAGATGACATTTTAGTGACTGGCCACACAGAGGAGGGTGTAAGCAAATTACTATCGCCATGTTACGTCGCTGAGTTAAGGCCACAAGGTATCTTTAAATAAACTCTAATTATAAAGTCACATACTTTTCTACAATGAAAAAAAAAAAAAAAAAGGGCCCTGACTCTCTGAACACAATATTCTCTTTATAACTCAGCAGTATGAGATGTCATGAAACAGTGTAACTCACTCACAGTAAATCAGCAGTATAGGATAATACAAACCTATCTAATAAATCTAATGATTTTCACATTCTTTTAACTCAGAAGTATGATGCAAACTAAAACTACATACTGATTACACAAGAAGTATGATGTGGCCTACAGCAGTATCATGAGTCATTCATTTTGTTTACAGGTATAATGTAATATATAGCAGCATAATAATCTCACAGCTGCTACAAGCACATTTGCCTTTTTTGACACACATGAGAGAAAGGCAACTGTTAAGAAAATGCCCTTTTGGGTGAGACAGGCCCACAGGCCCTACATGCAAGCGTGCATTAACACACACATACATGCAATGAAGGACAGCTTACACTATAGCACACACTATACATGCACCTCTGTATCTCTCATTGGTGTTAAAGCAGGAAATACTTAACAGAGTTTTGTTATCAAATGCTGAACTTATCCACCGCTGACATTTAACTCTTCAGCTTGACAATAGGTGAAACGTTTGTGAAAACAGAGAAGAATAAATAAAGATAGAGAGAGTCTGGTATGACCAAGCAGTAATCAGACAATAAATTTAGTTGGTAATACAATAAATTGTGGAATGCTTTCTGTTTGATTGATGCAAAACAAGTAATTTAATGTATGAAGGAAATTCTCTTTGAACGCAGCATTTCTGTTGGCCTATCAACTTAGCGCATTATGAGCTGATATGCAAATTAGTTGATTGATACTAGATTTGAAAAATGACTGGATTATAAAATAAGTATATAAGTATAAGTATAAGTATAAAGTAATAATAATAAAACGTAACAGAGGGTTGAAATTAGTTTCTTGTTTCTAGTGTGTGGAGGAAGATTTTATCATGGCACACATCTGTTTACATGGGAGAAAACTCACCATGTGATACGACATTTAGCAATATGCTTCTGATGTTCAGCACATCAGAAGGATGACTCTGAAATTAGAAAGGGAAACAATTTTGCTGACAAAGCTGAAAAAACAGCAGCAGCCATAAAAACCACAGTCTTATTAACAACTCATGAAAATCACACCATTCAACTGTCTGTACTGCAGGACGAACAAAAAGCACCACCTAAAGAACAGAAAACAATGGCTAAAACACGGAGCAGTACTAGACACTGATGACATATTGAAAATAGCAGGAAAGCCCATTCTTCCCAAATCATTACACAAAACAGCCGCTCTAGTGAGCCATGGTTTTAAGCCATGGCTCATCAGGAGGGGTGATCCAAAGAATGGTCTTTATAATAAACCGACAATTTTGACAAACAGAGAAGTTGTTTTGAACAATAAACTGCCGCAAGACTGTTCTTCACCTATTTCTTGCAGGTTGAAGCCAGGTGATTGGATCCTTGTCCGAGTACTCCAAAGAAAAAATTGGAGCTCGCCACGGTGGGAGGGTCCATACCAAGTGCCTGCAAAATAGCGGAGAGACCCTCCTGGATACATCAGAGCCACTGCAAAAAAGTTGAGGTCCCCGAGGATTCCACTTCTTCCACAGAAATCAACTAGTAAAGGAAAGTCTCACTCGCGCTTGGTTGCTTCGGGGGTGAGGGGGGGCAGTGCTGATTGGGCCCCCGTAGGGTAAGCCCGCACTCCAATCTCCATCCGATCAACTTTAGGGCAGCCAGGTGCAGGTGTGTACAACCATGGGAAGGTGGACCCTCTTGGTTACCTTGACTACGACGCTCACCCTTACAGGACCCCAGCTGACGCCAACAACAGCTGAACCACGAGGCAGACAGAAAAGATGGATACACAACAACTCCCACCTAAGAGACATGACGCAAGACCACATACACCCTTGAATGAACAATGCCTGGTACCGCTATATCCACGACAGGACCAGGGAAGAACCACTCCATGTGCTACAAACAAAGGTAACAGGCCGCTTGGACACACCACCAACTGCAACCGGACCGCTGGAGGAGGAGAAGGTGCCCCTGTGAACACGACTTGACCATCTAACAGCACGTACTGGGTGCAAGGAATGGCCTGGCTATGTGTACAACGGGCATATTTCATACTGCCCCCAGGCTGGACAGGAACATGTGCTCCTATATTCCTGTCAGACCACACCTTCAGGATGACCGCTGTAAACACCACCCCCAACCACACGGCGGAAAGGAAGATCAACATCTCCAGGTATCCAACCACACGACCCCGTGTACGGCAGTGATGTGCCCGAGGAATTCAAACTATGGACCACTGGACAGAAGGTCCTCCACTCACTGTTTCCGTGGGTTGGAACCGGAAAAAACATGTTAAGGATTGAAACTCTGGACTACCGCTTTGGACTCTTCTTGAACGCTTCATGCAAGATCAACGAACAGCAAGATCAGGAAATCAATGCATTACGGATCGCAGTGATGCAACATCAAGTAGCTTTGGACATGATACTAGCAGAGAAAGGGGGACTTTGCGTCCTCTTCAACAACACCTGCTGCACTTACATACCAGACAATGTACACTCATCAAACATGACTGATGCCCTGAACGCCTTGAGACAGATCCAGCAGGCCCAAAATCAGGACTATGTGAGTAATACAAGTGACTGGTTTTCTTGGTTTTACACTGGCTCCTGGCTACAGGTGCTAAAGAGACTACTCATCGGAGTTGGAGTATTTTTACTTTTATTTTGTGTTTTTGTAACATGTATCCTGCCATATCTAAAACTCATGATTAACCGCATAATCGTTTCCACTGTAGCTGCATACATAGCTGTGACAAATGATGATGATCCCGACCTGTTGGAATGTGAAGACTTTGTGTGATTAATGATGATGTGACAGAAAATGTACAACAAGATGTTACATGCTGATATCTCACTTAAAGGTTATACTGACAACAGGAGGGAATGTCAATAGAAAATTGTATTTATTAGTCAGTATAAGCTTTTAATGATATAAGTTTGCTTGTGATAGAATGCTGCATGATGATCATTTCTTTGCTTAGAGCTGGTTGTTCTTTTGATTGTTCAGGACTGATTGTTCTTTATAAAACATGTTCTGATATTTGTATCTGAGTCTTCTCACAGCGATAGTAAGAAGACAAACAAGCAGTTCTGACCTCGAACACACACACACACACACACACACACACACAATCACATACGCACATGCTCACGTCAAATGTATTCATTTTTCTTGTGCATAAATAAAGACAAGTGCAAGAGCAGAGCGCGCATCGCAGGGCCCCCACTCTGGTGTGAGCGTTCTGTGATCGCCCTTGTATACATGTAAATGCTGCAGCGTCTGTGTGTGTTTCTCCTCTTAGACTCTCAGCTGAAGAAGTGTCTTTAGAATAAATCTCTTGACAACTTAGTTACTTAGTTACTTAGTTACTTTTTAAAAACACAATTTACAACCTGAATAGGTGATAAAGCGATAGATCTTTCAGCCCAATTCTACTTTTTCTGCATAATTCATCATACAAAATGTAATCAAATGGAAACGACTCTTTTTAAAACTTTAAATCTTTTAACTTTATGCATCAAGCAAAAACTTAATTATATGCAACATTCTCTGACTGGAAGAAATTTGTTTAACATTTAAACCTATTTTCTGCACATTCCAGCACATAAAATAAAATATTTTTTTGTGTTTACACTCACTCTTTCAAATAGATGAAAGTAAAACACAGCAGAAAATAAATAAAATCAAAGACTCAGCGGTCCTGTTGCTCTATTTTCACCTGTAAAGCAGGACTGGGGTAGGCGGAGGTTTACCCTGGTGCAGGTGTGCCGCAGCAGTCAGTGGAAGAATCCGCGAGTTTCTCTGTGAGTTTCACATTACGTCGTAGGGCACTCGCTGCTTGCTTGGAAGTTTAGGGGTTTTTTTCGCTGTAAAAAGAAGTTTTCTTCCCACGCACAATGGACACTAATGTTTTTGTCACTTTTTATGGAATCAAACTCAAAATAAGGTCAGTACTTCCACGCTTTAAACGCTGCACGCTCATACTCTGTCCCGCACTCATATATTATCCATTGTTGATCTGCACACAGCTGTTGTCATGAACGTCGCACTCGCTTACGTCACTGTCATGAGACATTCTAGAAAAAAAATCACGGTTTTAGTAACGCAGTAACGCAGCGTTCCTACGGGAAAGTAACGGTAATCTAATTACCGTTTTTGCAATAGTAATCCCTTACTTTACTCGTTACTTGAAAAAAGTAATCAGATTACAGTAACGCGTTACAAGTAACGCGTTACTGCCCATCTCTGGTTATTAGCGCCTCATATTGCCGGGCCATGCATAACAATAATAATAAATCTATATAAAATGATCTCGCGGACCAGATATAAATGTCCGCTGGGCCAGATGTGGCCCGCAGGCCTTGAGTTTGACACATGTGCTCTGAAGTGTCAAATTTCTTTTCTCGTTTCTGTGACCTCAGCACACTGACAAACTTGAAGTTGCTAAAGATTTTAAAAAGTGATAATTATATGGAAGAAATGCCTTTTTCATCCATTTAATCAAACAGTTGATGCCTCAGCTGTCTCAGTCCTATAGCGTTCTGCAACTACAACTAACCTGAGGAGGCTTGGATTTGGCAGCAGGTACACCTGTACATCCTTCTCAGCAGCACACATGTGGCTACCATTTAATCACACTTCTTCCTGAGCTTTGCTTCATCACAAGACCAAAGGTGGCATCCCATGTCACAGTCTTATCATCATCCAACAGGACAAGAAACATTTATGGTCATCCTGGTTTTGTTTTTGTCACAGCGAGTGAAGTGAGCCGTGTGGAGATAATGAAGTAGGATCCAAACACAGGCACTTGTAAAGGTGTGAAGGTGGTTTATTGAAAATAAAGTACAAAATAGAAAAACAGAAAACTGGACTGCAGACTATCTGAACTGGGAACAACTAACCTACCAAACACGAACCAGGACACAAACATGAAGAAGGATGGGCGGAGGTAAGAGATGACGGACAGCAGGGAGAACACACTGATGAAATACGATGGATACACAGACAGGCCAGCGACTACAACAACAGAAGACACGACTTAAATACACTCAGAGAAACACGGGGAGATGACACACAGGTGGGGGACACAGCTGGGAGTAATTAACGAGACGAGACAAGGGAGGTAACCTGAACACACTCACATGAGACGCAGACCTTCACAATAAAACAGGAAACAAGAAACCATCACACAAAGACGCAGACTTGACACTGAGAGGCAGACAGAATATAACACATGAAACTCAATGCTGAACATGAGACACAAATCCTGAAACACGAATAAACAGAAACATGGAACTCTAATCATCATCATCATCATCATCATCAACACAAGTACTACAAGAGAATAAGAAAACAATCCATAATGCAAAAACACACCAAAACATAACAACTCACAATACTTTATCAAACGGACCCAGAACCGTGAAAGTTTTCTGATCCTTACAGTTACAAACTGATCGTACCACACTTCACGCGTCTCGCTATGAAACCTAACGGATCAATGGTTATGCTGTTTTGTGCCCTTGGCCTTATCAGCACCTGTAAAGGGAGTTGTTTTTTCAAACTGCTGACGCTGAAGTAAGTTCATCTGGTTTTCACTGAACAGTCTATAAGAGTGTCACAACTAAGCATATGCATAAGCACTTAAATACTTTAAATGAGAATAATAGAAACTTTCTATTAGAGCCTGTCCCAGTAGTCATAGGTCGAGCACACCTGGACAGGTACCAGTCTGTCAGAGGACTAACAGAGAGACAGACATCAGAGTAACAAATCGATTTAAAATTAATGTAAGCTTGCTGCAGCTGTATGTATGAACATGTGTTCCTGTGCTCACAGTCCACCTCTCATGAACCTGCAGTTCATTTTTAGTCTACTTTAAACAGACCTCACAAAAGGCTGATGTGGCTGGATCAGTAGTCTGATTTAAGTACGATACCTTTGGCCAGGGATTCATCTGGTACATCGCTTCACTGCAGTCTTACGTATTTTCCCCACACCTGAATAAAAAATACTGATATTTACAAATAACAGCTTCAGCTGATGTAGCCTGACTCAATCCTAAATGTTCAGCACACACAGAGACACAGAGGGACTGTTTAAAGCAAGCAAGCAAGCAATTTATTTATATAGCACTTTCAGATCAGCCCCCAGCTGAACACAAAGTGCTGTACACTTGACATGCCAAAATGATACATTAAACATGTTAAAAAAATAAGAAAAATAATAATATAAAATAAATAAAATATATATATATAAATGATTATTAAAATGACATTAAAATAAATAAAATTAGCACAAATAGCAAAGACAATAATAAAATAGTATAAAAAATGATGATGAGAATTACATTTAAAACAATAAAATCAATAAAATCAGGGTCAGACTGTGTCATATGCCAAGGAGTAAAAATGGGTTTTAAGACGTGTTTTAAAAGTGGACAGTGAAGGGGCCTCTCTAATGTGCTGGGGCAGATTGTTCCACAGATTAGGAGCAGCAATAGAGAAGGCCCTGTCCCCTCTGAGCTTCCTCTTGGACCTGGGTACCTACAGGAGCAGCTTGTCAGCTGACCTGAGAGACCTGGGGGGTGAGTAAGGATGCAGAAGCTCAGAGAGGTAAGTTGGGGCAAGACCGTTTAAACATTTAAACACAAACATGAGGATTTTAAAATGAACTGTAAGATAGTGGTTAGCACTGTTGCCACACAGCAAGAAGGTCCTGAGTTCAATTCCACCATCAGGCCGGGGTCTTTCTGTGTGGAGTTTGCATGTTCTCCCCGTGTTTGCGTGGGTTCCCTCTGGGTACTCCGGCTTCCTCCCACCGTCCAAAGACATGCAGTTTGAGGGGATAGGTTAATTGGATAATTCAAATTGTCACTAGGTGTGAATGTGAGCGTGAATGGTTGTCTGTCCCTGTGTGTTGGCCCTGCGACAGACTGGCAACCTGTCCAGGGTGTACCCTGCCTCTCGCCCTATGACAGCTGGGATAGGCTCCAGCGCCCCCCGCGACCCTGGAAAGGATAAGTGGAAGTAAATGGATGGATGTAAGATATACAGGCAGCCAATGGAGTGAAGCCAGGATGGGAGTTATGTGCTCTCTTTAGTGTTTAGTTTAGTGTTAACCTGAGTCACTGATCATTTACAGTATTACAGAGTCTGGCAGTCTTTGCATGACGTCCACGTCCCCCCCCCCCTTCGTGCGCACAAACACATCCTCCAACCACACACACCCATATTTTGCTCCATTGTGGTTTATTTCACACCTCAAACATTTAGTAAACAATTAAGCAAATACAAGTAATCTGCAATAAATTACAGGTAGTAATAAAATAAACTACTAACGCTGCGTCCGCACCTACACGGGTATTTGTGAAAACGCAGCTGTTTCGTCCACACGGAAACGGCATTTCGAATCACCGAAAACTGAGATTTTTAAAACTCATTTTTTGCGTTTACGTGTGGACGAGGAATACAGAGTTCGTCACGCAACGTCAAAGGTATGTGCCTCTTTTCATGTCACGCTGTGCGCCACGTTATTGTTTACATGAGATGAATTGCAGAATGGCAGATAGAGACAAAATACTGTTACTGTTAATCTGACTGTCTGCAGGTTTTACACGCAGTTACTGTCCCTCCATTTACAAAGGCAGAGGCGTCACGGTGTGATTATTTTACTGTAGTTGTTTTTTTCCTGCGTAATAATTGTATAAAAGGCTCTGGGATTTTACATCTATGTTCTTGTGTGGGGTGGAGCCGTAGGAAATGACGTAGGCAGAAGTTGGTGGTAACGCGATGCTACTCGAGAAGGGGAGATTGTTTTCCGTGGTAGTTCTGTTTACCTCGTAAGCTGTGTTCCTGGTTGCCATCCTTCCCGGTGATGCTCCGAGTGTTAAGTTCATGACTTGAAGTAAGTTTCCTTCAATATGGTTATTTTCCGATCCTGATGTTTGCCGCGGCTTTAGTTTCTTTCTTACCGCGTTATAGCAGCGAGTTTTTTCATCTCGTGACTAGAGGGATGTGCCGCTGGCCGCCGCCATTATGTAGTAATTTTATTCGGCCACACGATGGCGCCAAAGTCCCCTTATTCACAGTTAGAGTGGCTGTTTCGGCTATGTATGACATTCTCACTGTGTTTAACTGTCCTTTCTGTGTTTGGAGCAAGAGATGTAAGATTGGCATAGTTCAAATCATATATGTTATGTTATGTGTATATTCAGATGGATGTGTTGGTTTATTTCATTTACTACTTTATGTTTATCTTGCTGGAGCTGTTGCTGTATGTATTTATATACTCATGGCAATTTGTTTGTTACTACAGACTGCTGGCAACACTGAGCAAATAAGTGGCAATAAAACAGCTGGCGGTGACAATCCAGCAAAGTGGAAGCCTCTTGTCCTCCTTCCTGTATCCTGACCGATACACCATCTTGTTAGCTGATGAACCTAAAAGAACTAGCCCTCACCAAGTACTCCTCAATAATAATATTCAACATTGCTATCAATACATTTTTCAAAAAAATGCCTCTCTGTGCAAAATGGGTTCAAAAACATAAACAACTGTAGGATCCTGGGGTCCGTTCTTCGTACCTCGCTAAGTAAGTTAGCTGGATTTGATTGTTGACGATTTCGCGTGATCTTGGATCGTTCGGTTCCCCGAAGCTCATCCGGGACTTGCTGTCATAGCAACAGATCCGTGGCGTAAACCTGCTCGGGAGCAGGCTTACTTTATGTAAACAGGATTAGATCGCGCCACTCAGGTATGTCCGCTTCATTTATACTGAAAAGCAACAGCGATATTTCTCCACTGTTTGTCCATAAATAAATATTATCAGTGTAACTAAAGATAATGCAGTATTTGATTCCTTTATTGATTTCATACAGATACATACAGGTCATTTCCTAAAAAAAGGGAAATGTACTATTAATCATTCTATTTCATGTATTTGATTATTTCAGATGTAATTCATATTTTAGAGTAGTAATAGTAAAACACTTCGTGTAATCAAGATGAGAGACCACGGCTATAAAAGCGAAGGTGGATTTGGGAAGTCTGTCGCAGCCATGTCCTGTCCGTTTTACGCGAGCAACCCATTGCGGAAGGTGCAAGATTGATAAGGAGAGTTTTCAGAATTCAGCGTATATTGCGGGATAGACAGGATCCTTTAGCTCAGCGCGACGGTGTGCTCATAGAGAGATATGGATTTTCCCGTGAGGGTATTATTTACACTCTCTCTCTCTCTCTCTCTCTCTCTCTCTCTCTCTCTCTCTCTCTCTCTCTCTATATATATATATATATATATATATATATATATATATATATATATATAGATAGATAGATATATATATATATATATATATATATAGATAGATAGATAGATAGATATCTATCTATCTATCTATCTATCTATCTATCTATCTATCTATCTATCTATCTATCTATCTATCTATCTATCTATCTATAGATAGATAGATAGATAGATAGATAGATAGATAGATAGATAGATATCTATCTATCTATCTATCTATCTATCTATCTATCTATCTATCTATCTATCTATCTATCTATCTATCTATCTATCTATCTATCTATCTATCTATCTATCTATCTATCTATCTATCTATCTATCTATCTATAGATAGATAGATAGATAGATATATATATATATATATATATATAGATAGATAGATAGATAGATATCTATCTATCTATCTATCTATCTATCTATCTATCTATCTATCTATCTATCTATCTATCTATCTATCTATCTATCTATCTATCTATCTATCTATCTATCTATCTATCTATCTATATAGATATCTCTCTCCCAACTTACTGTGCATGCTTCAGTCACCCCTTGCATGGGAACAGGTAAAAGTGATGGAGTGTTATGTAAAACAACACACAAAAAACCCACAATGTCAATAAATGTCACAGTAAAAAAAGCCGGGGTGTGACGAGGGGGTGCAGGACCACCACCTGTCTTTATTTGCTCTGCCCTTTTCTTGGTTGCTGTTATAAACAAACAAACAGATTATTTCAGGGTCTCTTTTCAAGAGACTAAAAGCAATATAAGTGATAAATATTACCATTCTGTAGAATATTCTTATATTTCACTTTTACTTGTCCCCATGTTCTAGTGGGTCCTGTTGTGGCTCTAATGTGAAAGAGGATATAATGTAATATAATATAATAAATTACTTACGAGTTTAATTTGTCAGCAACTTTCTGCCAGCCCTCTCTCCTTGCTTTTGCAGCCTTTGCAGTGTTCCCTTGCGTTTTAATTAAACTCTGAAACTCCTGAAATCCCTCAATCAAGAGTTCTTGCTCTGCTGCCGAAAAATACTGAGCGCGCTCCTTCGACATCTTCGCCGACCAATCAAAGGGTTGCCGATCAATGTTTCTACTATCGATGCGTAGTCCCTTTTAAGCCACCCAGTGATCTCAGATTACTTCATCCAGCTATACTAATCGTCAACAACAGGTGTGTTCGGAGAACCGGATTAGCGAGCTCAAAGTTGGCGCGATGATTTGATCTTGGATGTGTCATTTGATCTTGGATGTAGTAAGCGAGGTACGAAGAACGGGCCCCTGTTTGTCCCTGATTTGATCAGGGGGAAGAAATCGTGGCAGGATCAGCCTGATATTATTTGTATCCTGCTGTAACTTTACTGTATAAAGAGCTAACATCTCCAAAATGTCAGGAGTAGTTAGTCATTACAACAAGTGTTTGTGAACTAAAAATCAAGAATGTGGGATACTGTTTGTCTGTGATTTGAACAGCCCAGCTCTGCTCTATATTTTTATATTTTGGCTCACACTGAAGGCACCGCATTATAAAGCTGTTCCTTCGTACTGCTTTTACGCGAAACATGCTTTGTAGATGAGGCCAAGGGTGTTCATCCTCTTCAATTCTAACAGAAACAGTTGCCTCTGCCATGTTTTCCTGTTTCTTCTTTCCGTGTGTCCGCTAGATCGAAAGTTTATTTCCTCTCAGGTTTATTACTTTCAGTAAAGTTTCACTTTCAGAGCCCTGACCAGCATCCTGCAGCATCTGGAGCAGCTGTGTGGTGCTGTCATGGCAATAAGGATCAAAATCTGTGGGGATGTTTCCAGCAGGGGTTATAACCTGCAGTCAGCAAGGTGTACCTAATAAAGTGGCAGTGTTTATGTCACAGTGCAGCACCATCAGAAAACGGTGGTTTACATCTCTGTTACAGGAAACCTGAAGAATTAAAACACAAGAGAAGAAAATCTAAATGTTACACAAAGAACATAAAAGAACTAAACTTCATAAAAACTTCACAAATGATGCTTTAAATGAAAAATAAATCCCTGTAAATAATTCAACAGGTCACATATTAGAACCACCTTAACTAAAACTCTGTAGCCGCTCACTGTGGTTTGTCCCAGCAGCTCTTAGGAAACAAACTGCTAACTTCAGTGTTAGCACACACTGTTAGTAAACTATGCAACACAGAATTCAGGTTTCAGTTGTGTTAAGTTGTGAAGTTGTGATGAAAGTTTTCTTACTGACACAGGTAGGATGGTCAGGCGTCCTCTGTTCCTGCACCGTTCATGAACTGTCACTTATAAAATGCTGCCAAACATCGACTACACTCAATAACTAAACGTGTGCAGGTTAAAGTGATGGACGCCCAGATCTGCACTCCAAATAAAAACAGACTAAAGGTGTTTCCTTCAGAAACAAAGACAATATTTACAAAGATCTCACAGGTAAACTGTGAGCGATCACAGCAGCATCTCATCCTGACTAACAGCTTTTAGATGCAGGGAGGCGTCGTGGTTCAGAGGTGCTTCAGCAGATGATGAAGGCCTTTCTGTTGCATTGTGTAGTGCTGTGGATGCCATGATGGTTGACTGGGTCTGGTTCTACTGAACTCAGAAACACTTCTGAGGTATTTACACCTGAAGCCTCATTTAATGTGAGTCAGAAACAAACGGCTCACCTGTGATTAATGGATGTTTCCCTGCATTTATATTTGCACACAGTTTATTTCTCACAGCAGGAAAACTGAACAGAATGTATGTAAGAGGTTAGAGTGAGGATGACGTCACTTAATACAGAAAATCCATGTTTGTCTGTTTTGATGATGAAGGACTTCTTTAGCTCTGTAAACAGCTACACTTGAGAGGACAGAGGTGATTTCATGGATCAATAACAATGTGTTTATCAGCTTTCATCATCGCAGTGCAGACATGACGTCAGATCTATCAAAGTGAAGGCCGTCTCTCTGATGACGTCACAGAGCAGAGTCGTTCTGTCCAATAAAGGATCTCAGATCAGCTGCTGCCATCTTGTGGCCACAGTTGGTTACTGTCTCTGAAAGTTGTCTCATGTTTCCTGTTGTCCTGTTAACAAAGGCTGGAGCTCATCATGCTGAGAGGGGAGCAGCATTTTTGGCTCTTCACACATGTTCATTATATTCTGATGATCCTGGATGGAGACAAACTACAGATAAGTGTGTTCAGCCCAACTAGTTTATCTCATTACAGCAGTTTGATGTTTCCTTTGAATCCCCCTGAAGATACTCACAGTGAAGCACGTACATAATACTCCAGCCTTTCAACTCTGAGCTTATTTAGTTCTATTAATACACTGAAATCTCATTTGTGTCATGAAGAAAGTCTTTAATCAAACAGAATTCAAATATCAGAAACATTTCATATATGGAGTTAAACATGAATCATTGTTTCAACAATATATTTATTGTTGTCATAAACAGACAAGAAGACAACAACAAACTGCTCCTCCCATTCAACACATGTCAGTCCATATCCCAGCAAACTAAATCATCTCCATTTACACACATCAAATAGAAACATGAATCACTTGTAATGATTAGAAACTTGATAGAATTTCAAATCTAGTTTGGGGAGTCATTCAGTGAGAAACAGTGAAATGATTTTCCATGTGAAAAGGTGGACAGCAGAAACAGAAAGAAACAGTGAGAACTAAAAGAGAAACAAAGAGCTTTGGAACAACGAGGCAGCAGGAGGACAGCTGCAGTTTAACAGCTTCAATTCACTGACAGGAAACAACATTAGAAATATCATCATCCTCAACTCATCTGCTCCACTGACACTGACACCTTCAACGGACACACCTTCACTTTACCAGCCAACATCTTCACTTCATCCTCAGTCTGAATGTATGGAAACATCCTGTGAGTGAAAGTGTGTGTGAAGGTGTGTATGTGTGTGTTAGTATCAGGATCAGAGAACGACAGCTTTCCTCTGTTCCAGTCCAGATTCACTCTGATCCTCTGGAGCTTCTTCTTTACTGAGAGATCAGTGAGAAGAGCTGATGGTGAGAATGCAAAATAGTCACCTTCATCAAACCACATTCTCCATAATCCAGACCATATGATTCCCTCCCTCTGCACAGACTCTGCTAACACTCCAGCTAACGCTGCACTAATGAATTAGACTAACTATTCACTTTAGCTAAAGTTATTAAGTTAGCTAAAGAGTTGGGATGCTGTGTAAGACATAAATAAAGCTAAAACACAAAGGTTTGGACACTGTTTTGCATGTTTCCCTACTGTAGGGGTCTCTGCAAGCATACAAGGCTCTGACAGGGTACAAGATGACAACTTTGGAATTCTACTAGAAACAGTCGATCATATTTGTTTGTCAAAGCTAAATCCAGGGCAAACTAGGCTAAATTAGCGTTCTTAGCTAACAGCTACAATAAGCATAAAGGTTACTGTACGGCTATCAATTGTTAACATGACACTTGTTCTTATACATGTAATACATTTATTACCAACCTGAGAGTTTATCCGCTGGTCATTCGACATGACGAATGACTTCTGAAGTCTTAATTCAGCTCAAGACGCTGTAGATTCCGTCAGTAACGCTATCAGTCTGTAGTTCTATTAATCTGCGCTTGAACCGGAACCGGATGTAAGTCCCAAAAAACTGAATTGTAGAACTGAAACTGAATGGTGAGAAGTGAATCTGAAATTATTCGAGAGCTGAATTTTTTATTATTTTGAATTTTTGGTCTTTTAGCTCCAGTTTCACCAGTGTGTTGTCTGTGTGTTTAGGACAGTTCTGATCTTCATGTTTGCTTCTTTCAGAAAGAACCTGACCGACAACATGACAGCAGCATCTTACAGGCCTGAGGACAGCCTGGAGGAGAGGGCAGAAGGGCAGAGGACAGGGGGAAAAGACTAGAATACATAAATACATACATATATACATAAATAAACACATAAATCAGGAGGAAGGTACTGATTTTGATTCAGACCAGGTCTTGTATTAGATTTTTAGCTGTACCCTGACAGGACCTAACCAGATATGATGTAATAGAAGTGAACCGATTTTGGTGATTTGCAGGTTCATAATTTACATTTTAAGATTTCAAAATACTGACTCTGAATCGTTAAATTAAAACTGCGGTTTTCTTCAGTTTTTAATGTTAGTAAGAAAAAACCAAACCTTCAGAGGTCCAGGTTACCGAGGAGACAGTACTCCGTCTTTAACATCATCCAAAGAAACACCTCAGACTTCAGATCAGATCCATAAAAATTCAGAATAAGACTAATTGTTATTAAAATGTCTCAAACATTCAAAGACATGATTTTCTTTTTTCCTGTCTGTGAGCCAGAATCATCATGGATAAAAGCAGCAGTGTAAGTGTGTATGAGGCATGTTGTATGTTTTGAAGAAAGTCTTTCAGACTTGGTGAAGTCTGCTGACTGTAAAATAAATAGCATGTCAGGGGTAATACAGAAACCCCTCATCACTGATCACACGCAAACTTCAACATGTTGACCTCTAACCCCTGTTTAGTCTATAACTCTTAACGAATTTAACTCTTAATGAATTTTGTTATTGTTAAATACGGAGTGACAAAAAAGTCTTAAATCTAACTTTGCTGAAGTTGTAGGAACCCTGCTTCCATCCTCAAACACCAGGAGAATCCCAAGACAAGAACTGCTGGTGACCAAAAGGATCACGAAGGCTCATCTCACATTTGCCAAAATGATCTCAATGATCCCCAAGTCTTCTGGGAAAATAATCTGTGCACTGGCGAGACAAAAGGCTCATCTTTCTGGAAAGTCTTAGTCCCCTTACATCTGCACTGAAAATAACAGCATTTCATAAAAAGACCATCACACCAACAGTCAAACATGGCGGTTGTAGTGTGATGGTCTGGGCTGCTTTGCTGCTTCTGGACAATTTGTCTCACTTGATGAACATGAATTCTGCTCCCTATCTGATAATCCTGAAGGAGAATATGAAGCTATCAGTTCATGCCCTTTAGCTCACTCAGATTATGCAACAGGGTAATGATGCAGAAAGCCCACCTCTGAAAAACTAAATGAACATTTTGCAATGGTGTCGTCTTAGCACAGACTTTAGTCTGAGCCTGACCTTAAACTGCTGGATTAAAACATTCAAACATATTGTTGAAATATAAATAAATATAAAAACATGTTTAAAATGTTCATGCTTGTACTTTCATCATGTTATTCAGAAATGTTAACCTGTTGTAACTGTGAAGCTCATCAACTTCACACTTGGCAGAATATCACCCTAACAGTACTCTGAAAGACCAGGTAACAGAGAACAGAGGAAGATGAGACAGAAGGAGGAATCGACACTCTGGGAGCCAAACACATGAGAATACATGAAAATCGGTACAGAAACAATGAGACTTTAATGTGATAAAGGTTTCTGTGGCTTCTTGTTGAACATGTGTTTCAAAGGCAGTGTGCAGCTAAGACTCACTGAAGAAAATAGAGAAAAGGCTAAATAAAAACCAAAGATTCAGAAAAAACAACATAATGCCTTTGTCCTTTGTCCTGTCCCAGCAGAGTGCAGCCTGCTAGCTGCACGCTAGCTTCGGGTACTCCTGGGTGAAGGTTAAACAAGAGAACATTAAAGTTCATTCTATCTTATCATAAAGAGGAAATTAATATAATAAAACCAAAGTTCAATATCTAGACAATGGCACCCGAGAAACTGTTACTTTGAACATCACTGTTTTCGATCTGATTATGTCTCCCTTTCTCCAGACGTAACGTGTCTTTCCCAATGTTTCCCTGTGTGGGGTTTTTCAGAGTCACACTGATATCAGTACGATCCTATTGGAAAACTATCAGTCACACCAAAAGTGCCCGTGTCGCAAAGCCGACTTAAGGAGCGGCTCACGGAAGCAGATTCAGCCACATGGAGAAGGAGAGCCCTGGGCGGATGGTGGCATGTCAACAACGTAGCTGAAGATTTGGAGAACATGTCCTCAAAGCCTCAGCAGCTTCATCCCAAGAGGCCTGAACCTAAAAAAGAAAGGAAGAAACAGTCTAAACAGAGCAAATCTCCCAGACTCGCTCTTCCCAAAAATGGCAACACGGCAGTTTCATTAAAACCTCTAGGAGGAGCTCCAGTGCCTCTGACAGCAAAGTCACTGATCACTCCTAAGACTGTCAAACGCTCTCTGGCGGCGTTTAAAGACATTTTTGCTTCAGTCATAGAGTCTTCGACTGTGGACAGACGCCAGACTAACAGATGTGATGTCAGATCACGTCCGTCTGAGGAAATCTGTGTAGCAGGCAGTAACACTCATGCAGCTGACAACAGCCCAGACAACCAGGAGACCACACAAGACAGCAGGTATCAGCTACATAACATGCAAGGAAAAGCCTGAATTACTCTTAACCTCTGCCTTTGTTACATTTTCAGTATATTTCTGACTGTCGTTCATCTTTTATCAGCAGGTCACAAGCCCCCTGAGTTTGATGGGTGAGACTGACAGATAAAATTAATTCATGATGAGAGTCAGGACTGTCCACCTGCTCTGACCTCTGACATAGTGCAGCACTACTTTCTGTCTCAGGATGTCTTTGTCCCTGTAGATGGTGCAGATGTATCCTCCTGTGTCTCTCTGTGGGCTGTTTCAGGGTCAGACTGAAGTTCTCAGCAGGTCTTCATTCATTTCTGTTCGGTCTCTGTAAAACTTGTCCTGTTTCATAAGTTTGCCACCTTTGTTTGAATACTCCTGAACTATCAAGAGTTCATGGTCAGAGCGAGTCCACTCCACTCTGGTGTTCTCAGGCGGGTCAGGTGTTGTTTTGCAGGGCAGGGTGACAGACTCTGAGCCTTCCTCCACCTTCACCTCCACGTGATGATCTGAAAGGACAAGAAACCACAATATCAAATATAGGACCAATAGCAGTCACACTCATGGCAAATGACAAGTTTCTGCATTTCTGACCTCTGACTTCACTAATGTGGCTCACTACTCTTTGCTTTGAGTGGTAACTAAACTGGAATTTATGAACTGCTGCTACAGCTACAGACAATTGAGGGATCATAATGAATGTTTCAGTGTTTTAAAAGAAATCTTGAGTTTTCAAATTCAAATTCAAATTCAAATTTTATTTGTCACATACACAGTCATACACAGTACGATATGCAGTGAAATGCTTACACAACTGCTCGTGACCTAAGGCAAAAAAAAAAAGGCTATGAATAAGATAGGAAATAAATATGAAAATTAAAAGGGGTAAATTTAACTAGGAAGGAATAAAATAAAATATATATATGAATTTGTTGAAAATAAAATAACTGTACACACAAATTAGAATGAAGGGTAAATTTAACTGGGAAAGAATAAGATAAAATATATATGAATTAAAGTTTAAAATAAGGTAACTGTACAGCAAAATACACAATACACAGTATAGAAATATATAAGAATGTATGAAGAAATATGAATATATATACAATAACAGCAGCATTTTACAAGTATTAAATGGAAATGAAGAAATATAATGTCCAGTGTTGTGCAAACCACATTGTAGGTGTCTTGTGCAGTGCAAATATGCTTAAAGTGATTAAGTGTAAACAAAGTCCAGACTGTCCAGTGTGTGTGTGTAAGAATCATGTGTGTGGGACCGTTCTATGTGGTGGTGTGACTGAGAGACCGTATCGCCTGCAGGAAGAAGCTCCTCCTCAGTCTCTCTGTGTTGGTCTTCAGGGAGCGGAATCGCTTTCCTGACCTCAACAGAGAGAACAGTCCGTTGTAGGGATGGCTGAGGTCCTTCACGATCTTCCTGGCCTTGGTCCAGCACCGCCTGCTGTAGATTGAGTGCAGGTCAGGGAGCTCGGAGCGGATGGTGCGCTCAGCTGATCGCACAACCCTCTGTAGAGCTCGTCTGTCCTGCATGGTGCTGTTCCCGAACCAGGTTAAGATGTTTCCCGTCAGGATGCTCTCTATGGTGCACGAGTAAAAGTTCCTGAGCACCTTGGAGGGCAGTCGGAAGTCTCTCAAGCGTCTGAGGTGGTAGAGGTGTTGATGTGACAGGACCATGACAGGTCCTGCGTGATGTGAACTCCGAGGTATTTGAAGCTGTCCACTCTCTCCACTGGGCACTCGTTGATGACGGGGGTCTGGTAGTTCCTCTCCTGCTTAGTACTGAAGTCCACTATCAACTCCTTTGTTTTACTGACGTTTAGAAGGAGGTTGTTCCTCTGGCACCAGGTCTCCAGATTCCTAACCTCCTTCAGGTAGGCCGTCTCGTTGTTGTCAGAGATCAGGCCCACCACGACGGTGTCGTCAGCAAACTTGATGATGGTGGTGGAGCTGGTAGTGGCCACACAGTCATATGTGTACAAAGAGTACAGCAGGGGGCTCAGAACACACCCCTGGGGGGCTCCAGTGCTGAGAGTGGTGGAGGCTGAGATATGTCCGCCCATCCTTACTGCCTGTGGTCTGCCAGTTAGGAAGTTGGAGATCCACTGACGCATAGATGAGCTGAGTCCCAGGTGCTCCAGTTTGGTGGTGAGTGTGGAGGGAATTATGGTGTTAAATGCAGAGCTGTAGTCGATGAAGAGCATTTTAACATAATTCCCCCTTCTGGTGTCCAGGTGAGTGAGTGATGTGTGGAGGAGATGAGAGATGGCATCGTCTGTGGAACGATTTGAACGGTAAGCGAACTGTAGTGGGTCCAGTGTGTCTGGTAGTGAAGAAATGATGAAGTCTCTGACCAGGCATTCAAAGCACTTCATCACTACTGAGGTGAGGGCTACAGGGCGATAGTCATTGAGATAAGCAGGGTGTGGTTTCTTCGGGACAGGAACAATGATGGACTCCTTGAAGCATGTGGGGATCACCGACTGAGATAAAGAGATGTTGAATATCTCAGTGAACACAGGTGCTAGCTGGTATGCGCAGTCTCTGAGGATACGACCTGAGATGCCGTCTGGTCCTGCTGCTTTCCTAGTGTTCACTCTCTTGAAGGCTCTCCTCACGTCATGCTCAGAGATGACGAGCACGTTTCCGGTGTTGGCAGTATCTTCCTATCTGCAGCCGTTAGCGCCGCTAGCGCTAGCATCGTTGGAGTCCTTAGCTGCAGCCTCGAAGCGAGCATAGAAAGTGTTCAGCTTGTCTGCCAGAGTCACGTCCGCGTTCGTCAAACCGGTTGTTGGTGCTTTATAGTCCGTTATTGTCCTTAATCCCCGCCACAGGCTCCTAGAGTCACTCTGTTGGAGTTGTGACTCTAGTTTCCTCCCGTAGCGGTGCTTCGCCTCTTTCACCGCCTTCCGCACGTCATATGACGCGGCTTTGTACGGGTCCATGTCCCCCGTCGCGAGTCCCGTGTTGTAGGCAGTGGTGCGAGATCTCAGAGCGTCGTGGATGGTTTTATCCACCCACGGCTTCTGGTTGGGAAACGTTGTGATAGTCTTTGTCTCCACGGTATCATCCGCTAGTTTCCCGATGAATCCCACCACCGCTTCCGTAAACACGTTGACGTCATCATCGGAGCTGTTTTTGAACATGTCCCAGTCTGCGTCGTCGAGTGCGTCCTGTAACGCACTCGACGCAGATCAGTAAAGTCAGATCAGTAAAGTCTCTGAAGCACTAGGATTCAGCATAAGAAACCATTGTGCTTATCACCCACAAAGTGCAGGGTTAGTGGAGAGAACTAACGGCACCATAAAACAGAGACTCAGAAAATGCATGGAAGAAACCGGAAGACCATGGCCTGATCTGCATAGGCCTAGTAAAAATGTGGATGAGATTAACACAAGGCTCTCAAAAACTTACACCATTTGAGGTCGTTCATGGGAGACCTTTTCCACTCCCAGTGACAAGTAAACCTTTAGACAAATCTGTCAGAGAAACAACTCTGGCAGAATGGATGACAAAACTATTAGAAAATAAGGATATTGTTTTGAACAATAAACTGCCATATGACTCTTCTCCAGTCTCTTGCATGTTGAAACCAGGTGATTGGGTCCTAAAGAGGTGCTCCAGAGGAAATATTTTAGTTTACCCCACTGGGAGGGCCCATACCAAGTGTTATTGACCACACCCACAGCCTGTAAAATTGCAGAGAGACCATCCTGGATTCATCAGAGCCACTGCAAGAAAGTTTGAAGCCGAGACCACTAGAGATGCACAAGTGTAAGGGGAATCTCCCCCGGTGTCAGTGGGTCCAGTGGCGAGGGAGGAGTGCTGATTGAGCTCAGCTTGCAGTCTCATTCTCTCCTGCCACTGACCAACTCTAGGCTCACTGATACATTTGGGTGTGACCAACCTCAAGCATGACGTGTTCTCAGGTGGTAACTGGCATCTCACTACTGGCAACGGCTCATCACGCTATCCGACCTGGAAGACGGAAGAAAACAATACACGAGCCGAGAAAAGAGATGGACAATGCTTGATACAGATACATGTTTAACAGAACCACAGAGAAAGACTGTTATGTCTGCTGATAGGTTTGTAGCTTGAACCTATTCACTGGAATGTTGAAGACAATTTTATTACACAGCATAGCAAGACACGAGTAAGCAAAGTTCTTTATGTTTTCCGTGCACGGGAGAGAACCGGACAGGCGCCGTTCCTTCGCTTGACCCCAGTTGCTCTCGTCCGCTCTCCCATAACACTGCTCTTTTATTGTGGTTACATGAATATGCATAGGGTCATTAACATATAACATCTTACATAGGTATGCATGTAAACAAAGAATACACTGTGCGTGTGTGTGTGTGTGTGTGTGTGTGTGTGTGTGTGTGTATCTGTGTGTGTGTGGGGTCAAGATGTGACCCCAGGAAGACTCCCCAAAGCTGTCCATCTAAACAAAAGGCACTTAGACTAAAACACGTTTATCCTACCATAAAACAATAAGACAAGATACGACCTCTCCCATGCTCCAAGAATGCAAGAGTGCTCTGGAATGCACACAAAGTTTGCAGACTATTAAGGATCAAAACCTCTACCACTCTACACCTGATTATAAAACTCTAAGCATATATGGGTAGATATTTCTAAGCATAAATAACAATCAACAATACAAAACCTGACATCTGCTGCACATGCTGAGCATATTAACACACCCAACTATATATGGGAAACAACCTGGAACATGTGCACCAATTCTGATCTCCCAAGTAAGTGAACTGAAGGAAATCCAGCATCAGGTAACACAGTCACAAGACACAGTCAATGAGACCACATCTAATAGAGTGACTCATGAAAGTAAAAACACACAGACATCTGCAATAGTCCCAGTTTACGTATCCACACAAAATGAGCCAAGTAAAGAAGTACTTATCTACGCTCTGCTGGACACACAGAGTGATTCTTCATTTATTCTTAATGAAGTAGCAAATAACTTGGACACAACCAAAACTCAAGTTAAGCTCAATCTATCTACAATGTCATCCAAGAAAACCACTGTACCCTGCACAAAACTTGAAGTTCTGCAAATAAGAGGACTGTTTTCCAAGAAGAAACTCACTGTATCAGTTGTTTACTCACGAGACTTTATACCCGCTAATCGTAGTCATATTCCTACTCCAGACACTGCAAGGGAATGGTCACATCTGGAGCATCTCACTGAACATATTGCCCCCCCTTTGGACTGTGAAATAGGACTCCTGTTAGGGTACAACTGCACACAAGCCTTAATGCCCAGAGAGGTTGTATGTGGTGAAGAAAACCAGCCGTACGCTCAGAGAACAGATTTGGGTTGGAGCATCATCAGCTACTGTGATTCATGTGAAACGGGTAATGATGTAATTGGAGTAAGTCACCGCATCATTGTAAAACAAGTTATACCAGAGACTGAGCCACTCACCAAACTAAAGAATAAGGTTCATTACATCTGCAAGACACAAGTAAAGGAAGTAACATTTCCAGATGTAATCAAAGCACTTGAATCAGACTTTACAGAGAGAGCAGTGGAAGAGACAAGCATTTCACAAGAAGATGTCCGCTTTCTTACAAAGCTACAAGAAGGAATAAAGCAAAAGCTAGATGGACACTATGAAATGCCACTGCCTTTCAAAAGCGACAGGCCAGATCTTCCCAATAACATGCCAAGTGCAATGCAACGTTTAAGTAGTCTCGAACGCAGATTCAAAAGGGACCAAAGGTACTACACAGACTATGCAAATTTTATGGCGAACATGATAGCATGTGGTGATGCAGAGAAAGTGCCGGAGAAAGAACTCTGTAATGCCCCTGTTTGGTATATCCCCCACCATGGGGTATACCACCCTCAGAAGCCCGGCAAGATACGTGTAGTCTTTGACTGCTCTGCACAATATCAAGACACTTCGCTGAACATGCACCTGCTTACAGGGCCTGACCTCACAAACACTTTGGTGGGAGTGCTCTGTAGGTTCAGGAAGGGCTCCATTGCTGTAATGTGCAACGTGGAACGCATGTTTCACCAGTTCCATGTAACACCTCAAGACCAGGACTACTTACGCTTCCTATGGTGGGAGCATGGTGACCTAAGCGTTCCACCCTCAGTCTTTCGAATGAAGGTTCATCTCTTTGGCGCTGCTTCTTCTCCTGGCTGTGCCAACTTTGGGTTAAAACATCTAGCCACGCAAGGTGAGGGAAAGTTCACTCCAAACACTGTAAGGTTCATTCAAAGGAACTTTTATGTAGATGATGGACTTGTTAGTGTTATGTCAGAAGCAGAAGCCATAAAACTAGTCAAAGAGGCAAGAGAACTGTGTAGCACAGGTAAACTAAGATTACACAAGTTCGTATCAAACAGTGAAAATGTGATGAAGTCATTGCCGAGAGAAGAGTGTGCCGAAAGTATTAAGGATTTAGATCTGGCGCTTGGAGAGCCATTAATGGAAAGGGCACTTGGTGTTCAGTGGTGCGTTTCTGCTGATGAGTTTCAGTTCAGAATAACTGTAAAAGAGCACCCAATGACAAGAAGAAGAATCCTGCGCACAATAGCATCAGTGTATGACCCACTGGGATTTGTGGCACCGGTCATCCTAAGAGGAAAGCAAATCCTGCAACAGCTATGTCAAGAGAAGGTTGGATGGGACGAGCCACTCTCAGATGAGCTCCGCACACAGTGGGAATCCTGGCTCCTAGATCTTCAAAACCTGTCAAAGGTGAAAGTTCAAAGACATGTCTTACCTGCAAACACAGACATTGCACATTGTGAATTACACCATTTTTCAGACGCTAGTGTGACAGGCTATGGAGAGTGTAGTTATTTAAGAACAGTAACATCAAAGGGTGATATTCATTGTGCCCTGGTCATGGGAAAGGCACGTGTAGCCCCAACCAAGGTCACTACTGTCCCTAGACTTGAATTAACGGCTGCAGTAGTTGCAGCAAGAACAAGTGCAATGTTAAGAAATGAACTGGAGATAAGTGATCTTGAAGAACACTTCTGGACAGATTCCAAGGTAGTGTTGGGATATGTGAATAATGATGCAAAGAGATTTCACGTGTTTGTGGCAAATAGGATTCGAAGGATACGGTCACTCACAGACCCACGACAGTGGCATCATGTACCATCTGAAAGTAATCCCGCAGACCATGCATCAAGAGGACTCAGCTACTGTCCAACAGCTACTCAACTCTAACTGGTTTAAAGGTCCAGAGTTTTTGTGGCAAAGCGAGCTACCCGTTGAAAATGGCAAGTTTACGGAAGTCAAGCCCAATGATCCAGAGCTAAAAACAATACATGTGTTCAACACCAAAGTAGAAGAAAGGAGAACAATACTAGACCGTCTCACCAAATTCTCAGACTGGAGAAGAGTGGTTAAAGCTATTGCTCGTCTACAGAAATTTGTGAAGGATTTTAAAGGACTCACCCAAACAAAAGGTGAAAACACAAGTGTTGAGGACAGACAAAGGGCGGAACTGTTCATAATAAAACTTGCACAAGAAAACACATTCAGCAAAGAAATCAAGGATTTAACTAGAGGAAAGGACATTCAACTGAAGGATAAGACACACAAGCTGTACAGCCTAAGTCCATTTGTTGATGAGCAAGGAGTGCTCAGGGTGGGAGGACGTTTAACAAGAGCAACTCTGCACCCATATATCAAACATCCTGCCATTATTCCCAAATCAAGTCACGTGTCGTCTTTACTCATTAAACACTACCAAGAAAAGATGCAGCATCAAGGAAGAGGAATAACTGTCAGCGAGCTGCGCTCCAATGGACTATGGATCACAGGATGCAGCAATGCAGTTGCTTCTCACATCTACAAGTGCACAACCTGCAGAAAGTACAGGAGACATACTCAAGATCAACGGATGTCCGATCTACCAGAGGATAGAATGGAACCAACACCCCCATTCTCCTACTGTGGCATTGACTGTTTTGGACCTTTTTATGTAAAAGAAGGTAGAAAAGAACTTACAAGGTATGGTCTTCGTTTTACATGTATGTGTTCGAGGGCAATACATATTGAAATGTTGGATGACCTTACCACTGATGCCTTTATGAATGCGTTACGTTGTTTTATTTCTATTCGTGGACATGTAAGACAAATCAGGTGTGACCAAGGTACTAATTTTGTCGGTGCTAAGGGAGAGTTTTTGAATGCAATAAAGGATTTTGACAAAGAACAGTTGAAACAATACGGATGTGAGTTTGTTTTGAACACCCCCTCTTCAAGCCACATGGGAGGTGTTTGGGAGAGGCAAATTAGAACTATTAGAAGTGTTTTAACTTCTATTCTGGATCACACTTCAGTTCCTCACTCAGAACGTTTCTTTATGAAGTTATGGCTATTGTGAATAGCAGGCCATTAACAGTAGAGAACCTAAATGATCCAAATTTAGAGCCTCTTACCCCGAATCATATTCTCACGATGAAGTCCAGTGTTATTCTACCTCCTTTAGGCGAATCCCTGTAAATAATTCAACAGGTCACATATTAGAACCACCTTAACTAAAACTCTGTAGCCGCTCACTGTGGTTTGTCCCAGCAGCTCTTAGGAAACAAACTGCTAACTTCAGTGTTAGCACACACTGTTAGTAAACTATGCAACACAGAATTCAGGTTTCAGTTGTGTTAAGTTGTGAAGTTGTGATGAAAGTTTTCTTACTGACACAGGTAGGATGGTCAGGCGTCCTCTGTTCCTGCACCGTTCATGAACTGTCACTTATAAAATGCTGCCAAACATCAACTACACTCAATAACTAAACGTGTGCAGGTTAAAGTGATGGACGCCCAGATCTGCACTCCAAATACAAACAGACTAAAGGTGTTTCCTTCAGAAACAAAGACAATATTTACAAAGATCTCACAGGTAAACTGTGAGCGATCACAACAACATCTCATCCTGACTAACAGCTTTTAGATGCAGGGAGGCGTCGTGTGGTTCAGAGGTGCTTCAGCAGATGATGAAGGCCTTTCTGTTGCATTGTGTAGTGTTGTGGATGCCATGATGGTTGACTGGGTCTGGTTCTACTGAACTCAGAAACACTTCTGAGGTATTTACAGCTGAAGCCTCATTTAATGTGAGTCAGAAACAAACGGCTCACCTGTGATTAATGGATGTTTCCCTGCATTTATATTTGCACACAGTTTATTTCTTACAGCAGGAAAACTGAACAGACTGTATGTAAGAGGTTAGAGTGAGGATGACGTCACTTAATACAGAAAATACATGTTTGTCTGTTTTGATGATGAAGGACTTCTTTAGCTCTGTAAACAGCTACACTTGAGAGGACAGAGGTGATTTCATGGATCAATAACAATGTGTTTATCAGCTTTCATCATCGCAGTGCAGACATGACGTCAGATCTATCAAAGTGAAGGCCGTCTCTCTGATGACGTCACAGAGCAGAGTCGTTCTGTCCAATAAAGGATCTCAGATCAGCTGCTGCCATCTTGTGGCCACAGTTGGTTACTGCCTCTGAAAGTTGTCTCATGTTTCCTGTTGTCCTGTTAACAAAGGCTGGAGCTCATCATGCTGAGAGGGCAGCAGCATTTTTTGGCTCTTCACACATGTTCATTATATTCTGATGATCCTGGATGGAGACAAACTACAGATAAGTGTGTTCAGCCCAACTAGTTTATCTCATTACAGCAGTTTGATGTTTCCTTTGAATCCCCTGAAGATACTGACAGTGAAGCACGTACATAATACTGCAGCCTTTCAACTCTGAGCTTATTTAGTTCTATTAATACACTGAAATCTCATTTGTGTCATGAAGAAAGTCTTTAATCAAACAGAATTCAAAGATCAGAAACATTTCATATATGGAGTTAAACATGAATCATTGTTTCAACAATATATTTATTGTTGTCATAAACAGACAAGAAGACAACAACAAACTGCTCCTCCCATTCAACACATGTCAGTCCATATCCCAGCAAACTAAATCATCTCCATTTACACACATCAAATAGAAACATGAATCACTTGTAATGATTAGAAACTTGATAGAATTTCAAATCTAGTTTGGGGAGTCATTCAGTGAGAAACAGTGAAATGATTTTCCATGTGAAAAGGTGGACAGCAGAAACAGAAAGAAACAGTGAGAACTAAAAGAGACACAAAGAGCTTTGGAACAACGAGGCAGCAGGAGGACAGCTGCAGTTTAACAGCTTCAATTCACTGACAGGAAACAACATTAGAAACATCATCATCCTCAACTCATCTGCTCCACTGACACTGACACCTTCAACGGACACACCTTCACTTTACCAGAAATAGTGCAAATATATGGAAACATCCTGTTAGTGAAAGTGTGTGTGAAGGTGTGTATGTGTGTGTTAGTATGAGGATCAGAGAACGACAGCTTTCCTCTGTTCCAGTCCAGATTCACTCTGATCCTCTGGAGCTTCTTCTCTACTGAGAGAGCAGTGGATGGAGCTGATGGTGAGAGTGCTGAGTATTTACCTTGATAGAACCTTATTGCCCACAATCCAGACACTATGATTCCCTTCCTCTGCCCAGACTCTGCTAACACACCTAGTTCCCACACTGTACTGTCTCCAACATCAACATCCCAGCTGTGAGTCCCTGAGTTAAAGCCCTCAGAGCCCAGGACAGAGTAGAACGAATCAAACCTCTCTGGATTATCAGGAAGCTGCTGTTCATCTCCTCCTTTCACACTGGTCAAATCTTGAGACAGGAGGAGTTCTGGATGAGCAGTGTTTGGGTCCAGAATGAGAGGAGTGTAGGAGACCATGTCCTTCATGCTGTTCCAGATGTTGAAGGTCAGGTTGCCCAGGTGTTTGGCCTGGTCTATCAGAGCTCCTGAGGGCAGCTGTGGATCATCCAGCAGGGGGCAGCGCTGGACTCTTTCCACTGCAGCCTTGTAGTTGTGCAGGAATGAGACGTCTTCAGCTCTCAGCTCCTCCTCTTTGGCTCTGACTGTGTCTGAAAGAGCTGCTATCTCTCTGCTCAGAGCCTCCATCTTCTCCTTCATCATCCCACTCTTCTGCTCCTCTTCCTCCCTCAGTGCAGCCAGCCTGGCCTCCTCTTCCTCTGCTAGAAACTGGTGAAGCTTCTTAAACTGCTCCTTAATCTGCCTCTCTGTGTGTCGGGCCTGGACCTTAATGTGTTCTGCTGTTTGATCAAACTTCACTTGAACTTCTTCACAAACCTTTAACTTCTTCTTTAAGGGCTCCAGAGTTTCCTGAAGTTCCTTCTTGTGTTGTTGTGCAGCTTCATCGATGGGTCTGAATCTGTGATTGGTGTGTTTTTCTGAGTCTCTGCAGATGTGACACACTGGCTGCTGATGGTCCAGACAGAAGAGTTTGAGTTTCTCAGAGTGCAGACTGCAGAGAGCCTCTGAAGCTCTCTGATCTCTCTCCTGTAAGAACGACTCACACAGGTTCTTTAAAGCCAGACTTAAAGGTGGTTCATCCCTTGAAGATCTTCTCTTACAAACTGGACACTCGTGTGTTGTTCTCTCTCTCCACCATCTCTTCAGACAGTCTTTACAGAAGCTGTGGCTACATGACAGAAGAACAGGATCTCTGAAGACCTCCTGACAGACCGGACAGCAGAGATCCTCCTCTGATCTGGAAGCCATTGAGTCTGTGAGTGAAGCTGAAAACAGCAGACAGGAAGTACAGTCAGTCCTGGCTCCCCTCACTCCTCTACTACCTTCACTGAAACTTCCTTTGAGTCGTGTTTTTGCTCAAACTCACATTCAGTGTGTGGAGCGTCAGCAGCTTGAAGCAGAAGTGTTGGAGTTTTCCACTTTTCTCTCCTGTAGCTGGACTCACTCAGAGGAAGCTGCTAGTTTGGTCTGAACTCCGTCTGATCGTCTGTGTGTCTCTCTTTACTGAGGACGAAGAACTTCCTGTTTCCTGGTTTGTCACATTTGAGTGACGTGAGGGGAGGAGACAAATGTTGCTGTTTGACTTTTAACTAAGGTGTGTTTCAATCCTGCCTGTAGCTCAAAAATTGTAAAACAGGTTTTGCGTCATTTCACGTCCACAGGTCACAACATGAAACCTGTTGTCAAGTTTATAAAATAAAGTGTCACTCGGTGGTGCAGCTGTTTGTCAGCTTCTATTTTAGACTTTGTTCTGGTTCTTGTTCAGGTTCCCAGCAGAGGGAGTGTAATGCAGTCACACACACACAGGTGGTGTTAAGGTGGATTCACTTTGTTACAGACAGTGGTGTTATTTCTTGTAACTAAGGGTGTTTTTCACTCCAAAGTTCAGACATTAACCTGCCAGAAGTTGTAAAGGTTACTAATAAAGAGCTTTTATCTCATTTCACATGCAGGTCAGAGCATGAAAGCTGTGATGCAGCAGTTTGAGAAAAATTGCTGCCGATATGAAACATTTTTTGTGGTTTTACAAAATATATAAAAGAGCAGAAAGAAAAGAAATAAGTGTAAAGAGTGCAGCAAAATGCATGTTTTAGTGTGAGTTGGTTCATGTGATCTGGTTGTGTAAAAGTCACTGCATGACACTGAGAGTTACTTTTGTGTTACTGACACTCATCTCTGACTCAGAGAAACGATTTCTCCCCTGTGATGTTCACACAGTGGTGAGTTACATGTGTGTGGAATTTTTACTCTTTTATAGAATTAAAGTTTTGCTTTTCTCTTACTTTCTTTTTCTGTTATTTACTAAAAATCTCTCAAAGAAATAATGAATTCTCCACACGTGTTTGAAGGTTACATGCAAATATCATGTGATCTAAAAGTCAAATATCTGCTGATGGAGCAAAACAAGGCCAGATGTTCAGCAGCTGTATTGCTGCATGACATCAGCCCACAGCAGCAGAGACCGTGGAGCCAACATGTGAGAAACAAAGCAACACGCTGAACATCTGAACCACAGCAGGAAGTGCGACTCTTTGTAGACCTGTGGACAGGAAACACACAGCAGGTCCTGATCAGTAACAGGGTCCAAATACAAACATGTGTTTATCAGCATCTGTATATATGAGCACACAGAGAGCTCAGCTGGACACACACTTCAGTCCTCCATCAAACACAACACACCTACACACTGTTTCCACCAGCTGCAGCACAGTCCAGTCTTTACAGTCAGGGAGGGCTTTTAATTTGAAAGGCTCCATGCAGGAAGTTTCAGAGGAACAGAAGAAGAACCAAAGGATGGTCTGTGATGTTAAGGTTAGTGTGATCAGCATCAGCTGGAAATATGAAACATGTCAAACATGTGAGGAAGAAGCAGCAGCAGCTCACACGTTTACCACAACCACACACAGTCCTCTGAGAGCAGCGTGGCCTCCATCTTTGAAACACACAAACAGTGACGGACAGGTGACGGAAATGACGGACAAGGTAAGGGACTCATGTTGTAACTCACGTCAGACGCCGGAGATTTTGGCGGAAAATTAAAGCGAATGGTAGTTTAGATTTGAACAAATTCCTTTAAGCTTCAATCTTATCAAATACATTTATCAATTGTCTTACAACTAACGTTATTTGTCTAAATAATCTCCAACACCCTGGAGAACAACGGGGAGAGTTTAGAGGCTCTCCAAGATTATATTGATCAGTGCTTTCAGGGTCTCGTGATGAAGAAGGCCCAGTGTGCAGCTTCCCCGGCCAAACCTGAGACGCCATCGTCGAAAAGACTTCGCCCGGCAGATTCCCCCGGCACAACATCGCCAGCCGGCAAAGATATTGCCGACATACTGGAGTCAATCGACAAGCGATTGTCCACTTTCGACGCAAGGCTGTCCTTGGTGGAGCTTCTTCACCGGGAATTTAAATGCTTACGAGAATCACTGGAGTTCAGCCAGCAGCAGGTGGAAACGCTCGCTGCTGAAAATGCCACGCTAAGGGAGTCGGTGAAATGTCTCACAGACAATGTTACTGAGCTAAATAGAGAAAATAAAAAAATAAAAGAAACAGTTATTGATCTACAAGCTCGTAGCATGCGTGATAATCTGGTATTTTCTGGTATTCCAGAAGCCGCTGGAGAGGATGCGGAGACCACGGTAAAAAGCTTCATCAAAACCCACCTGAAGCTGCCGGAGGACACGGTGAAGAACATCATCTTCGATAGGGTGCATCGTCTCGGCCCTATTCGACCTGCGGCCGGGAGACCACGTCCTATCGTGGCCAAATTCGGCCACTTCAAACAAAAGGAACATGTGAAAAGCCGCGGCAGGGAATTAAAAGGAACGGACGTCAGCGTGAACGACCAGTTCCCCAAAGAGATCCTGGAACGACGCAGGGTCCTCTTCCCAATCCGACGCGGCTTCATCCAGAAGGGCTCCAGCGCTGTCATCGCTGTGGACCGGCTGTGCGTGGACGGACAGCTCCACGACCCCCGACATCACTCCGTGGCTGTATTAACTTCACACCAGATAAGAATCCGCTACACCCTTTCCCCATCCACTCACACTAATTTGCATTAACATCTGTCTAACTTAGTAGTATTAAATCGCATCTTAAGTGTGATATCATAGCAGAATTAACACCGTCAATCTCCGTCAGTGGTTTAATTGGAATGTTTCCGTTTTTTGTTTTTTTTGTTTTTTGTTTTTTCTTTCCCCTCTCGTTTTTTCCTCTCTCTTTTCCCCCTCTTGTTTTTATGCTGCTCACCCTTGTCCTTGGTTTCTTTCTTTCTTTATTTATTTCACTGCTTCGATCACCTGCTTCCACACTCATCCACAAACAACATCCTTTATTTCGACACATGCACAGCACGATCACGCACAGTCATGCGCGCAACGGCAGCACATTTACATCAGTCAGACAGCGCACACAGTCGTATAGGATACACACACTTAAGCCAAGCGTACTCATATTAGTAAATATGCAAACACATAGTCAGACTCAGGGAGCATCTCGCCACATATTCCTTCTCTCTCTCCTTCTCTTTATTTATGAACAACTGATGTTTTCTCTCCACCTGTCTAAGCAACACACACAGCATACACCCCTAGTTATACACAGACATCTATGGGTGCACTAAGATTCGTCTCATGGAATGTAAATGGAGCTGGCTCCAGAGAAAAGAGGTTAAAAATATTTAACCAACTCAAAAAACTACAGGCAGATGTTGTCCTTTTACAAGAGACCCACAGACCTCTTAGAGGTTCGAATGAACTTAAAACACCTGAGTTTCCTAATGTGTTCTCAGCTTGTTATAATTCTAGACAAAGGGGAGTAGCAATTTTAATACATAAAAATATTAATTTCACAGTACTTGATACAGTTATAGATCCAGAGGGCAGATTCTTAATCATTAAACTATCTATACTTGATAAAAAGCTATGTATTGTAAGTGTATATGGTCCAAATGTTGATGATCCCTCATTCTTTCACGGTTTTTTCAGTGCACTCTCTGAACACTTAGATGGCACACTTGTTCTTGGAGGCGACCTCAACCTTGGACTAAATGAAGAAATGGATAGGCTCAACACAGCAGGAACTCAGCGTAATTGGCAGTCCACAAATATAATCAAACAGTATATGAGCGACTTTGGTCTTTGCGATGCATGGCGCTCCCTTCACCCCACCAGTAAGGAATATACTTTTTTCTCACATGTTCATCACTTCTACTCTCGTCTGGATTATTTTTTGGTCAGCAGCTCACTGCTGAGTGACATTTCAGACACTGAGATTCACCCTATAGCTGTCAGCGATCATGCTCCTGTATCTTTAACACTAATGCACAAGAATAATACTACACCAAGTAAAAACTGGAGATTTAATACATCGCTGCTCAAAGATGAAGACTTTATTAAATATTTTAAAAAAGAGTGGACTTCATATTTAGACTTTAATGACACTCCCGGAACATCAGCTTCTGTTTTATGGGAAGCAGGGAAAGCTGTGATAAGAGGTAAAATAATTTCTTTCTCATCACATAAAAAGAAAAAACAAAACAAAAATATTCAGGAATTAGAAAAAACCATCAAATCACTAGAAGAAGCCTACGCGTCCCACCAAGATCAGGAAACATTGAACAAAATACGCAAAACAAAACTGGAATTAAATGAGATAATTGATAAAAAAACAAAATTCTTAGTACAAAGACTACGCTTACAAAATTATGAACATAGTAATAAATCCGGTCAATTTCTAGCAAACCAGCTAAAAATAAATAAAGAAAAAACAACTATATGTGCTGTTCAAGATTCATCTGGGAACACAATATATGACCCGAAACAAATAAACAACATTTTCAGGGATTTCTATAAAATGTTGTATTCACCTCAAATAAACCCATCTAAAAAGGAAATTGATCAGTTTTTAGACAACATAACTCTCCCAAAATTATCAGACACTCAAGCAATGGCACTAGATTCGCCACTGACACCAGGTGAACTCCAGGAAGCCCTGATAAGTATGCCCAATAATAAGGCTCCAGGTCCAGACGGCTTTCCTGCAGAATTCTACAAAGAATTCTGGACGATTCTAGCACCAGTTTTTTACAGAACATTGTTGGAAATCAAAGAAAATGGCAGACTTCCATCAAATATGAATTCTGCAAACATTAATCTCCTGCTAAAACCAGGCAAAGACCCTGTATATCCCTCAAGCTATCGTCCAATATCCCTTATAAATGTAGACCTCAAAATTATCTGCAAAGCTCTCTCGAAGAGACTAGAGAAAATAACCCCCTCTTAATTCATCCTGACCAAACTGGTTTCATAAAGGTAGGCACTCATCAACAAATACACGTAGATTACTTAATTTGATAGACTACTCATACAGTAAAAACCTTGAAACTACAATATTATCTTTAGATGCAGAAAAAGCGTTTGACAGAGTTAACTGGAAATTTCTATTTACAACTTTAAACAAATTTGGTGTTGGATCTTCTTTCATCAACTGGTTAAAAATATTATATAATTCCCCAACAGCTTGTGTCAGAACAAATGATCAAACATCCTCCAGCTTCTGTCTCCTGAGGGGCACCAGACAGGGATGCCCACTCTCCCCTTCACTGTTTGCAATTTTTATCGAACCACTAGCAGCAGCAATTAGACAGAATTCAGTAATTAAGGGCATAAAATGCAAGAACATGGAACATAAAATCAGCCTTTATGCGGATGATGTGTTACTCTTTCTCCAAAATTCACAAACCAATATCTCTGGGGTGATTGAACTGATAAACTCTTTTGCAAGAATATCAGATTACTCAATTAACTGGTCAAAATCTATAGTCCTTCCGATTAATTGCTCCTTCCATAATTCCTCTTCTACTCCACTGCAATCGGAAATATAAAATATTTAGGTATTAATGTTTCTCCCAAGCTTGCAGATCTAACTAAATTAAACCATATCCCACTTTTAAAGAAAGTAGAAGGTGATCTGGCTAGGTGGAAATGTCTACCCATATCACTCATGGGAAGGGTTGCCGCTATAAAAATGATGGTATTACCAAAAATAAATTATTTATTCTCAATGATCCCAACTAAACCGCCATAAGATTGGTTCAGATCTCTAGATTGATACATGTCCAAATTCCTTTGGAAAAATAAGCCCCACGTATAAGCTTAAAAACATTACAAAAGACCAAGGATAAAGGAGGATTAGAACTACCTAACTTTCAGCACTACTTCTTAGCCAACAGGCTTCAGTTCATCTCAGGATGGCAAAAACATACCCTCTTAGATGAACCTTGGCTAGATGTAGAACAAGCACTTTGCAATAATCTAGAGATTTCAAATCTACCATTTATCAGCTCAAACATCCAACGACATGAATGCTTCAAAAGCATCAACATCAGCTCTTCTCTGACAGCATGGTGGGAGTTTCTGAAGTTGACAGAGTCTTCATTAATCCCATGCAAACGCGTACCCATTTGGAACAACCCTGATATATTACAAAACAATAATATGATAAACTTTTCAGATTGGAGTAGTAAAGGAATCAAATACTTAGAACATATACTAGAAGGAACAGAATTTATTTCATTTGACAGACTAGTTACACAATATGGGATCAGCAAGAAAAGATTTTTAGAATATCAGCAAATTAAATCCATAGTAAAAAGAGATTTAAACCAGGTCAAGATGAACTACAAACACCACCAAGTGTGGTTCAATTTCTGACTCTTAAAACCCCCAAATTACTGTCCAAAATATACAGAATGCTTTCTAAAATAGATGAATCAATATCACTTCCTATTGCAAAATGGGAAGCGGATTTATCAGTTAACTTAGACCAAAACTTCTGGTCTCAGATTTGCTCAAAAACCTTTCATCTAATTAGAAATCCCAGTCTTCAATTAATTCAATACAAAATACTACATAGAGTGCACTATACAGGTCATCGGATGTTCAAGATGGGCTTTACGTCTACCAACAACTGCTCACACTGCCAAACCAATTCACGGACAATTATATCCACGCACTTTGGTTCTGTCCACCAGTTCAGAAGTTTTGGCGCGAGATATGTGAAGACTTATCAAAGTGTCTGAAATGTAACATTCCAACTTCCCCTTTAGTATGTTTGTTGGGCAGCTTAGATAATGTCACTACGGAAAAGAATATAGCCCATATGGTTTTCACTGCACTATGCATAGCCAAGAAAACAGTCCTCATGAACTGGAAAAATAAAAATAATCTTAATTCTAACCAATATAGAAATTATCTATTAGATCACATTAGTCTTGATACAGCCTCTGCCACCACATCAGATCAATTTCTCTGGGCTCCTTTGATCAGCTCCATCACCTAGTGGGGGTGGGGGGGTCATAGTTTGGTCCCACCTTCACTGTTGTGATTGGTGTGGAGGTAGGGACAGGCTTAGGGCATTGGGGGGTTCCCCAGGAACATCTTCCTTGGGGGGCTCAACCCGGGGTAGCGGTCATGGCCAATTAGGGGCTCTGTTGGCTCTTGGGTGACGGTTTCCTCGTGGCTGCGTGCAGCAGGGCTAGGGGAGGGTCTGTGCTGACGGACGTGGGTTACTGACCTGGTAGCCTGGCTGCCCCTGGGTGGGTCCGGGATGGGCGTGAGGTTCTGGGGGCGTTCTGCCTCTGGGCTGGGGCCCTGGCCGGGCCTCAGGGGCCGGGGTCCTGGTTGGTGTGTTGCCGGGGTTGTGGGCGGGTGGGTGTATGGGGGCCCGGTCCTGGCGCAGGGTGCCGCCAGTGCATCGAGCCACCTGGGGGCTCTTCAACTGGTGGGGAGGTTGTCACATCTTGCAGGAGCTTTCCTCTCTTGGGAACTCTCTCTGCAGGAGGGGAGATACAGGAGAGGTGGAGGAAGATCTCAGCCTGGGCGTCTATTGTCTTGTGTAGTCTGGAAGATGAGTGGATGATGGGGTGGGTGTAGTTTTCTCTGTGGTGGGGTCAGGTGGACTGTCCCGGCTCTGTGGGGCAGGGCGGGCGCTGCTGCACTGGGCCCCGGTCCGGATGGGCCTGGGCCCCCTTTCCCTGGCGGGTTGCAGAGTATGGGGTGCCTACTGGGGTCAGCGGGGAGCTGGCCCCAGGAGGGGTCACTTGACCCTCCTTCCTTCCCTCCCATCTCCAGCTGCCTCCCTCTTCTCGCTCCACCACAGTCACCCACACATGCAGGGCCTTGGGGTGGGGTGTGTCACCAGGGTGCAGGGAGGCATCCCCCCTCTGTCCCCTTCTGGCTGCCTGTGCCTCAATTTTATCCCACAACTTAGACATTCACATTACTCACACTCTCATTACACATACATATAGGATCTTGGGGGTGGGCACGCCACACAGAATCCAAATTACCATCAGGGTGTACACCTCGCCCCTGGCGTCATTGCCCACCTCTCAATTTTAAATACACGTAGACATTGAGGGCTAGCAGGAGGGGCTATGCGCTTACCTGCTGCTCTGGCAGGTAGCTCCATGCCCTCCTGGGTTTTAAATGCACCTTAGAACACACATACATCAACACTACATATGAGCGGGTGGAGGGAGGTTTGGAGTCTTCACACACCCCGTTCTCTGCGGCCTGCTGGAGCGGGGGGCTAGGAGGAGGAGTTGGCCGTCCGACTGGGGTCTGGAATGTGGGGCCTCCCTGCTGCTGCGGAGTCGGGCGGTCTGCTTCTCCCCACCGCAGGGAAAAGGTAACACCACCTGGGTCTGGGTGCAGCTTCCCCCTCCAGGGGCAAGGGTACCCAGACCCGGTTCTTAGAGTGCGCTTGGGAGAGTGATTGTGTGTACAGCGTCTCTTTATGTCTGTCTCCGCGTTGGTTGAGTGTGGAATAATTGCCTATGAGAGCATGAGGGTGGGAATGGATGTTTGTATCTGTGTGTGCCTGTATGTCTGTGTCTATATGTCAGGTTGGGTATCAGGCGCCACCTCTCTGGGGACATCTCAGGCCCTCCAAGGTTTGGAGGCCTATCTCTCCCACCACTTCCCCTGCCGGTGGCAGACGCCCTCAGACATCGGTGCGTTGGTGGTTCTCTGTGTCCGGGGTGGGCGCCCAGGTACACACTGGCTCACTCCTTGGCGGCTGCTTATCGGGGCCTGGAGCCTGGGGCTCGCTCGGGCCACTGGAGGCGGGTGCCCTCGGCCTCTCGGCCTGGGGCTCGGTCACTCAGGCACAGCTGGCTGCGGCGGAGCTCACGGGCACGTCACTGCAACCCCCTGGCTTCTGCTCGCGGCTGCTGGTGACCCCTCATCTGGGACTCTCCTCAGCTCTTTCGGGGATAGTGGCGCGGCTGCCCTCTGTTGGTCTTCCTTGGTCTCTTGTGTTCTGGGGGCCTCTGGGCGTCTGGAGTTTGATCTCCTCCATACCTGCGTCATGCCCTGGAGGACGGGCAGTGGCCCCCACACCCTCTAGCAGATCATTACATGAAGGAACCTTTAAAAAAAAAAAAAAAGCGCGTCCATGCTCACAGGTGTACACACAGGTGATCACACACAAACTACACCCTTTTGGCTCTTACCTCAAAGCACACTGTGCGCTGTCGATCTTCGTGCTGCACAATAATGTCTAACATTTAGTATTTACTGTCATATTCCCATAGATCATTGTGATGTTGTTTATTACTCTCGTTTTCTTCTGCTTGCTTTCTCTTTCTTTCTCAACAGGTGAACCAGATGATCGATATATGTATTTTTTTTGTCTCTGCTTATTCTGTTGGTTTTGGTTTTTGCCCTTTTTCCCGTCCCTCTTCCCCGCTGTTTTCTTTCCTCTTTCTTTCTCCCTTTCTTTCCCCAGTTAAGTCTGTCCCGTATTCAGCAAGTGAAAATAAAATAAACAATAAAGGTGAATCAAATGGACCATTACGGCAAGGCTGGGATGGTCCATTTGGTAAAAATAAATCCGTTGGGCATCTTTCTTCACCTTTAGACAATAATTCTGATGGCAAAAGAACCAAACGGGACAGGTTTTAAAAAAAAAAAAAAAAAAAAAAAAAAAAAACACACAAACTCAAACGCACAAACTCACTGTTTGATTATTGATTGATTGATTTTCAGAGATAAGCAATTAAAGCTTATTTATTAAGCTCTTTTCACAGCGGTCACAAAGTGCTTCACACAAAAGGCTCAAATAAACATGAACATTAAGTGGAAAAAAAGTTTCAATAAGACAGTAAAATAAACAGGTAGTTTTAAAATAAATAAATAATAATTCAATAAAATGTTTGTCATTAGAAAGCCTGTAAAACAGAAACATTTGAACATCTTTTTTAAAGAATCCACAGAGTGGACTAAACGTAGTTGTGGAGGCAGACTGTTCCACAGCCTTGGTGCCACAGACTGAAAGGCTCTGTCACACTTAGTCTTTAGTCGTGTACAGGGAACAACTAACACATCATGAGTCCGTGAACGGAGACAACGAGCAGCATATATTTTGTAAGAAGTTGAGATAAATAATCTAGGACGTGATCATTTAGTGTTCTGTGTGTTAAAACAAGAATTTTGAAACAAATCCTGAAATTTATTGGGAGCCAATATAAAGAAGATTAAATAGCAGTAATGTGAGCTCGCTTGTTAGAACATGTTAGTCGTCTGGCTGCAGCATTTTGTATAACTTGGAGGTGAGAACGACATGATGTGTCCAGGCTGGTAAACAGGACATTACAATAATCTAAACACGATGACACAAATGTATGAACAGTTTTTTCCAGTTCAGCCGAGGAGACCATATGTCACAGTTAGAAATGTTCCTTAAATGAAAGAAACAGGAACGAGACAGATTTTATATGTGAGCTGAAGCCCAGAGAAGAATCAAATATTCCACCAAGATTTTGAATGTTGGACTTAAAGTTGAACAAAAAGAAGCAAGAACCAATTTTATATTTGTAGTTCATGAGGAGCTATGATCACGGTCTCAGTCTTGTTGGTGTTTAAGACAAAGTATTTGCTACAGAGTGAATCAGTCCCCTGATTTAAGCAGTGGACTAGGGTGGATAGCCTATTGAGCTGATGAGGCTGAATGTCAATGGCATAGAAATGATAAGAAATGTTATTAAAAGACTGAATAATGCCATCCGAGGGGGCGGTGTGGCAGCAATTTTTCACACCAGTCTATTAATTAACGAAAGACCAAGACAGACTTTTAATTCATTTGAAAGCCTGATGCTTAGCCTCGTCCACCCCAGCTGTAAAACTCAGAAACCAGTCTTACTTGTTATTATCTATCATCCACCTGGGCCTTACACAGAGTTTCTCTCTGATTTCTCAGACTTTTTATCTGATTTAGTGCTCAGCTCAGATAAAATAATTGCACCTACGTACAACTCTGGATACTGTAGCTCCTGTGAAAACTAAGGCCTCAAATCAGAAGTACCTTACTCCCTGGTATAATTCTCAAACACGTAGCCTAAAGCAGATAACTCGTAAGCTGGAGAGGAAATGGCGTGTCACAAATTTAGAGGATCATCATTTAGCCTGGAGAAATATTTGCTGCTTTATAAGAAAGCCCTCCGCAAAGCCAGAACATCTTACTATTCGTCACTGATTGAAGAAAATAAGAACAACCCCAGGTTTCTCTTCAGCACTGTAGCCAGGCTGACAAAAAGTCAGAGCTCTACTGAGCCAACAATCCCTTTAACGTTAACTAGTAATGACTTCATGAACTTCTTCACAAATAAAATTTTTATCATTAGAGAACAAATTACCAATAATCATCCCACAGATGTAATATTATCTACAGCTACTTTTAGTACCATTGATGTTAAGTTAGACTCTTTTTCTCCAATTGATCTTTCTGAGTTAACTTCAATAATTAATTCCTCCAAACCATCAACGTGTCTTTTAGACCCCATTCCTACAAAACTGCTCAAAGAAGTCCTGCCATTAATTAATTCTTCGATCTTAAATATGATCAACCTCTAATAATTGGCTATGTACCACAGGCCTTCAAGGTGGCTGTAGTTAAACCTTTACTTAAAAAGCATCTCTAGACCCAGCTGTCTTAGCTAATTATAGGCCAATCTCCAACCTTCCTTTCATATCAAAAATCCTTGAAAGAGTAGTTGTCAAACAGCTAACAGATCATCTGCAGAGGAATGGCTTATTTGAAGAGTTTCAGTCAGGTTTCAGAGCTCATCACAGCACAGAAACAGCTTTAGTGAAGGTTACAAACGATCTTCTTATGGCCTCTGACAGTGGACTCATCTCTGTGCTTGTCCTGCTAGACCTCAGTGAGATTCCCATGATGCATTGAGTTTTTCCTTTCCAGTCACCTTTCTCACTCACTATGTGTTAATAGACCTCTCTGCATTGAATCATATCTGTTATTAATCTCTGTCTCTCTTCCACAGCATGTCTTTATCCTGTTTTCCTTCTCTCACCCCAACCGGTCGCAGCAGATGGCCCCGCCCCTCCCTGAGCCTGGTTCTGCTGGAGGTTTCTTCCTGTTAAAAGGGACTTTTTCCTTCCCACTGTTGCCAAAGTGCTCATAGGGGGTCATATGATTGTTGGGTTTTTCTCTGTATCTATTATTGTACGATCTATTGCACAATATAAAGCGCCTTGAGGTGACTGCTGTTGTGATTTGATATATAAATAAAACTGAATTGAATTGAAATGAAATTTAAAATGGGTGGACAGGCTGCACTCTCCCATAGACCTGTCACAGCACTGACAGCCTAGAACAGCATCATTGAAGTCTTTGTTTCTCTCCTGGAGTTATGAATCAATCCTCAAAAACTAGTCCCTTATTTCCTGAGTGGGGCAAAACTAGCATAAGCCAGAGAATAAGCAGCAGTGAAAATATCTGCACTGACAACGTGCCAATAAACTACAGTCATACCACATGTAGGAGGACCTGCAGTCACTGTGTTTAAAGTGGACATGAAACAGTACCTGTATTAGGTTTTATTTGAGATGTTCACATGATGTGATCATCACTCTTTTATGCAATATTAAGGTGTGATTTAACCACAAGTCTCTCCTTTTCCCAGCCCAACAGTTTACAACATAACAGGCCCGTGTGCAATCAACCCACCTTTGTCTACAACATGTCTCAAAGCCTCTGTTTGCTGCCCTGTAATCTTTGTGCCCCACAGCTTTTAACTGAACTCTGCTTGGATTTTGCCTTTTGCTTTTTCCCACCTCCTGACTTCTGTATTCCTTCCCTGATCTGAAAGACAAAATCAGATTCATCTAAAACTCCACACTTCAACACCGACCTGCTGGATGATTCACTAACAGCCACTCTCTTCTCTGGCCCTTCGTTACACCTTTCCAAGGTCCCCAGATCTTATGGGGAATATAAAACATCACCACTGCTGATTAAGTGTATTTCTAATTAGTTAGTTTCTAATTAGTTGAGTTAGTTTCTTAGCACGTCACTACAGCCCCTCAGACTGTGTTTTCTGCCGTCTAAAGATAATATTGATAGTGTGTGGATTTACAGAGCTGGAGACTTTCTTTTGCGAGGTCATTAATCATGTCAAACCGCAGACACGCTGACAGACTGAGATGACCGCTCGTGAAAACGACCAATCTGTGGATCCACACACGATGAACACACAGAGTGGAGTCTGTAAACAAATCTAACTGTTAACCTGCAACACAGGGTCACGTGCCTCCCTCAGTTGGGAACTCTCCTAAAATAAAGTACTGGAACGCACCACGCGCTTTATGGCAACTTGGCTCCGCCCCCACACGTTAGTAATGTCACGTAGTGTCGGTCGTGGGTTTTGTCACACCAGCCCTCATACTTTCACAAACACAGTCGCTCTGTGTGAATCAAACCGCGGGTTCACAGTGTGCATTCAAACAGCGCTCAGAGTCAGTGTGTTCATGAGGAGCAGGAACAGCAGAAACAGCTTCATCCTCCTGTAAACACGCAGAAAACCGGCCGAACGTCCCGTTAAATTAAATGTGCCAAACTTTGAAATGTTAAATGAGTCATTCCACCGAATGGGCGCCATTTTCAACCCCTGGAAATTATATTTATAAATTCTGATGAAGATTAACTGTAAAACACATTTTCTTATTAAGCAAAATGTCACACATATTGATCTGATTGAAAATTTAAGATATATGTTGTGAAGGAATAATATAAGAACTGCTTTGAATACTGAAAAAAAAACAGTATTTGTCACCTGTCCTCATTACATCTTAAAATGAAACATATTGAATACAATCCTAAAGAAATGTTGGGGTTTTGTGCATTTTGTGGTGACTGCATTTCCGCTCTATGCATTGCATAAATCTTTGAGTCTTGAATCTTGAATATTTCCATAGAAACCTATAATAATTTTGTTAAATATACACTTTAGTCATGTCCCTGGGTTTTCACCCAGTCCTGTTACCCTAACATATTATCCCGTGTAAAAAATGTGGAACATTGCAGAAGTCACATGCACAACAGGAAGTTGCATAAGGTGAATCTTTTAAAAGCCATGCAAAGACCAAAAGTACGTTTTCTCATTTATTTGATATTTTAACTATGGCTGGATATAAACATACAGCCCCATTACCTTAATTATATCTGAGTTGTTATTTGATTATTTTTAAAATAAAATGTTGGGGAAAATCATTAGATTGTGCTCACTGTCCTCATACTAGCAAGGATGCCATGTGGCTATATTGCAAACTGTATGCTAAAAACTCACTCCTATTACTTTCAGTCCTGTTACTCATATAAAGAGTAGACTGAGTACCAGTTACAGGAGTGAGTAGAGTCAATGGATTAAATGATTTATTAATGTGAATATTTGTTGATTTTACTCTATTTACCTGATTTTTAAGTTGTACAGTTGAAATTACTCGAGTTGTTGAGATTCATGTTCAGTTTCGTGATATAAATAAATACTGATATGAAGTCAATGCAAAGGTGGAGAAAGACACACCATAATATCAAGGAAAGAAAAGAAACTGAACTGCACCTTGTTACCCCTCGAGACTTATTGGGACACATATATGTGCAAAATGCATGAGAATCTGGGTTGTTGTGCAGAAGCTTCACCACTTGAAAGTGATGACTGTCGATCTGGATGATCTTGTGAAAGCCATCACACAGAAAACAAACTACATGTAGGGAGAATGTTCTGAGTGCAAGGATCTCTCTTCCCAGTCTCCATCCAGTACAATGCAGAGAGCCAAGTGACTTATCTCCAGCAGGCAGTAGTGGATTAGGAGCACAAGAATGACCCCAGTGGCAAAACATCCAGAGTAACAATCAAAAAAGAGACGAGGCTTGAAAGCACAAGAAGACTTGATTCATGTTGACCTCTGAAAATGAGCTCTGAAAATATAGCACAGAAATACAAGCAGTCCACTTCAGAACATCACACCAGCACACAGATGTGCTTTATATACATACATCCTCCCATCCAACATCCTTCTGCACAGTGTCCCCATCAAGACTTAAGGGCCCACCAGCAATCTGGCAGCACTTGTCACCAGTGCTCAATTACATGCAGAGGGCACACTCACAATCCACTTTTGCAGTGATGCTTTCAATAGAGACAGAGAGGGAATTGTTTTATGTTTTCTACTGAACTGTTCAAACTAGTATTCACTGCTGGGACATGAAACGGCGAGCCACAGAAGGGGTCCACTGGATGGTGTGGGATGAACCCTCAAGAGGACAGAACAGAAGAGCCCTTTCCTCTACTCCCTCTTCACCCACGACTGCAGACCTGCTGATGGTTCCAACACCATCATTAAGTTTGCAGATGACACCACGGTGATTGGCCTCATCAGTGACAATGATGAGGCCGCCTACAGGGAGGAGGTGGATCGTCTGGCTGAGTGGTGCGACACAAACAACCTGCTGCTTAACACTGAGAAGACTAAGGAGCTCATCGTGGACTACAGGAGGAATGCTGACCCACATCCACCCATCCACATTAAGGGGCGGCTGTGGGCGTGTGAGCAGCTTCAAGTTCCTGGGAGTCCACATCTCTGAGGATCTCATCTGGACGACCAACTGCTCCAAGCTGGTCAAGAAGGCTCACCAGCGCCTCTTCTTCTTGAGGACTCTGAGGAAGAACCACCTGTCCTCAGACATCCTGGTGAACTTCTACCGCTGCACCATCGAGAGCATCCTGACCAACTGTATAACAGTCTGGTACGGGAACTGCTCTGCCTCGGACCGGAAGGCGTTGCAGAGGGTCGTGAAAACTGCCCAGCGCATTGCCGGAGCACCACTTCCTGCCATAAAGGACATCTACAGGAAGCGGTGTCTGAAAAGGGCTGGGAAAATCATCAAAGACCCCAGTCACCCATCACATGGACTCTTCACCTTCCTACCCTCTGGGAGGTGCTACAGGAGCCTCCGGACTAAGACCACCAGGTACTGGAACAGCTTCTTCCCCACAGCTGTCAGACTCCTGAACTCTGCCTCCTGACATCTGACCCACATTAAACTCATGGACTGCACATATACACACCCACAACCACCTACACACACACACACACACACACACACACACACACACACACACACACACACACACACACACAATGGACAACTGTACCCTCAAACACACAATAATAACATGGACTGAACCACCACTCACAACCACTAGCACTTTATACAGCCTCTGTAGAAATTATCCACATATCTCACTTATCTTAACTGCACTACTGTATAGTTCTGTGTAAATAATCATTCTGTACATACAATAATTTTTAATCGTACAAGTGTTCATAACTTGCATAGTTCACATTTCTGTATAGTTTTTATTTCATATTTATATCCTGTTCATAGCCTGTACATAGCTTGTACTCACTACAGCCTGTACATACTTATAGTTATAGAATATTCATAACATACTTCACACCGTGTACATTATAACATACCATAATAGACCCATTTCTGTAATATACTCACATATCTATAGTTTTGCTAATATATATTGTAATATATCTATATCATGGCTAAAGCACTTCTGGATGGATGCAAACTGCATTTCGTTGCCCTGTACCTGTGACATGTGCAATGACAATAAAGTTGAATTCTATTCTATTCAGAAATAGCACCAACTGTCTTGTCAGCAACGGGAAATTTCAGATGCTGCAGAACTGTTTACTGTGTGGCACAATTTTATATGAGTGCTTGATGTTTGTTGTATATTAGCTGCTATGACAACTCAGATTCCCTCTGGGATTAATAAAGTCTCTTTCAGTCTGAAAAGGCAGAAATGGCAATCAAGTTGTTTGAAGCAGTTGAGAAAGCAGTTCAGGAGATGGCTAAAGATGGGCCATCAGTTCCATCCACTGAGGACACATCAGGCAGTTCTCATTTCCCAAGGAGAGCTGACATACAGGGACGTCAGCTGCCAGTGCACAGCAAAACAAATTGTGACCTGTGAGTGCTTTAATGCAAAGCATTTCACATTCAATCAACAGACAGCACCCACAGCCACAGAAACTGTGGCAAAAAGGTCACACAAGATTGTTTTCACAGAAAACTCCCACACACGTGCACACTAAGATCCAAACACACTCAGGACATGTTCAGTACTGTTACCCAATATTCATTCCTTGTTGCTTTCTTCAAATATGTTTGGTTGATCTTTCATCCAGTTGGTTAATAAATTACATGATAATAAATTTGATAAGCTTGAGGTTTGTGTCTACTTGAATTGATAAATGTGCCTCTGGATCGATACGATTTCTGCTTATATGTCGAGGTTAGTGCTGTGGCAAGCAAGATGAGGACCCAAATGCAGGACTCACAAGACACAGAGGGATAGGGAGGCAGCTGTATTAGTATAGCAAGCCATTCTGTTCAAAAAAGCACCAATAACCAAAACTCAGGACATAACTTAAATGACTTAACATCATCCAAAGAAACACCTCAGACTTCAGATCAGATCCATAAAAATTCAGAATAAGACTAATTGTTATTAAAATGTCTCAAACATTCAAAGACATGATTTTCTTTTTTCCTGTCTGTGAGCCAGAATCATCATGGATAAAAGCAGCAGTGTAAGTGTGTATGAGGCATGTTGTATGTTTTGAAGAAAGTCTTTCAGACTTGAAGTCTGCTGACTGTAAAATAAACAGCATGTCAGGGGTAATACAGAAACCCCTCATCACTGATCACACACAAATTTCAACATGTTGACCTCTAACCCCTGTTTAGTCTATAACTCTTAATAAATTTAACTCTTAATGAATTTTTTTGTTATTGTTAAATACTGAGTGACAAAAAAGTCTTAAATCTAACTTTCCTGAAGTTGTAGGAACCCTGCTTCCATCCTCAAACACCGGGAGAATCCCAAGACGAGAACTGCTGGTGACCAAAAGGATCACGAAGGCTCATCTCACATTGGCCAAAATGATCTCAATGATGCCCAAGTCTTCTGGGAAAATAATCTGTGCACTGGCGAGACAAAAGGCTCATCTTTCTGGAAAGTCTTAGTCCCCTTATATCTGCACTGAAAATAACAGCATTTCATAAGAAGAACATCATACCAACAGTCAAACATGGCGGTTGTAGTGTGATGGTCTGGGCTGCTTTGCTGCTTCTGGACAATTTGTCTCACTTGATGAACATGAATTCTGCTCCCTATCTGATAATCCTGAAGGAGAATATGAAGCTATCAGTTCATGCCCTTTAGCTCACTCAGATTATGCAACAGGGTAATGATGCAGAAAGCCCACCTCTGAAAAACTAAATGAACATTTTGCAATGGTGTCGTCTTAGCACAGACTTTAGTCTGAGCCTGACCTTAAACTGCTGGATTAAAACATTCAAACATATTGTTGAAATATAAATAAATATAAAAACATGTTTAAAATGTTCATGCTTGTACTTTCATCATGTTATTCAGAAATGTTAACCTGTTGTAACTGTGAAGCTCATCAACTTCACACTTGGCAGAATATCACCCTAACAGTACTCTGAAAGACCAGGTAACAGAGAACAGAGGAAGATGAGACAGAAGGAGGAATCGACACTCTGGGAGCCAAACACATGAGAATACATGAAAATCTGTACAGAAACAATGAGACTTTAATGTGATAAAGGTTTCTGTGGCTTCTTGTTGAACATGTGTTTCAAAGGCAGTGTGCAGCTAAGACTCATTGAAAAAAATAGAGAAGGCTAAATAAAAACCAAAGATTCAGAAAACAACAACATAATGCCTTTGTCCTTTGTCCTGTCCCAGCAGAGTGCAGCCTGCTAGCTGCACGCTAGCTTCGGGTACTCCTGGGTGAAGGTTAAACAAGAGGACATTAAAGTTCATTCTATCATAAAGAGGAAATTAATATAATAAAACCAAAGTTCAATATCTAGACAATGGCACCCGAGAAACTGTTACTTTGAACATCACTGTTTTTGATCTGATTATGTCTCCCTTTCTCCAGACGTAACATGTGTATCTCCCAATGTTTCCCTGTGTGGGGTTTTTCAGAGTCAGACTGATATCAGCACGATCCTATTGGAAAACTATCAGTCACACCAAAAGTGCCCGTGTCGCAAAGCCGACTTAAGGAGTGGCTCACGGAAGCAGATTCAGCCAAATGGAGAAGGAGAGCCCTGGGCGGATGGTGGCATGTCAACAACATAGCTGAAGATTTGGAGAACATGTCCTCAAAGCCTCAGCAGCTTCATCCCAAGAGGCCTGAACCTAAAAAAGAAAGGAAGAAACCGTCTAAACAGAGCAAATCTCCCAGACTCGCTCTTCCCAAAAATGGCAACACGGCAGTTTCATTAAAACCTCTCGGAGGAGCTCCAGTGCCTCCTTTGACAGCAAAGTCACTGATCACTCCTCAGACTGTCAAACGCTCTCTGGCGGCGTTTAAAGACATTTTGCTTCAGTCATAGAGTCTTCGACTGTGGACAGGCGTCAGACTAACAGATGTAATGTCAGATCACGTCCGTCTGAGGAAATCTGTGTAGCAGGCAGTAACACTCATGCAGCTGACAACAGCCCAGACAACCAGGAGACCACACAAGACAGCAGGTATCAGCTACATAACATGCAAGGAAAAGCCTGAATTACTCTTAACCTCTGCCTTTGTTAGAGTTTCAGTATATTTCTGACTGTCGTTCATCTTTTATCAGCAGGTCACAAGCCCCCTGAGTTTGATGGGTGAGTCTGACAGATAAAATTAATTCATGATGAGAGCCAGGACTGCCAAAATGAAATAAATATATAATTAAATAATTAATTAAATGTGTCAATAATTAATTACATGTGTCATAACTATTTATTTAATTAATTCCAATAATAATTAATTATTGCCACATTTAATTAATTATTTAATGGTGTATTTAATTAATTCATTATGGCAGTCCTGGCGTTCCATACAAGAGACTCACCTGACATGAAATAGTGTTGAAAACTATATGTGAGACCCCCAAAAAACACAAGAACAAGAAGAACTACGACAGCTGTGGCCCAAAGTGGAAGTTTTTCTGTGGAGAAACAAAAAATAAATGCATAAATAAATTATGACCTTTGAATTCTGAAGTTAATCTGAGCCACTGTCCACCAGCTCTGACCTCTGACATAGTGCAGCACTACTTTCTGTCTCAGGATGTCTTTGTCCCTGTAGATGGTGCAGATGTATCCTCCTGTGTCTCTCTCTGTGGGCTGTTTCAGGGTCAGACTGAAGTTTTCAGCAGGTCTTCATTCATTTCTGTTCGGTCTCTGTAAAACTTGTCCTGTTTCATAAGTTTGCCACCTTTGTTTGAATACTCCTGAACTATCAAGAGTTCATGGTCAGAGCGAGTCCACTCCACTCTGGTGTTCTCAGGCAGGTCAGGTGTTGTTTTGCAGGGCAGGGTGACAGACTCTGAGCCTTCCTCCACCTTCACCTCCACCTGATGATCTGAAAGGACAAGAAACCACAATATCAAATATAGGACCAATAGCAGTCACACTCATGGCAAATGACAAGTTTCTGCATTTCTGACCTCTGACTTCACTAATGTGGCTCACTACTCTTTGCTTTGAGTGGTAACTAAACTGGAATTTATGAACTGCTGCTACAGCTACAGACAATTGAGGGATCATAATGAATGTTTCAGTGTTTTAAAAGAAATCTTGAGTTTTTCCATCATGGACAATATGTAAAAAGTCTACTGACATTTGTCTCCCTGAGCAGAGAAGACAACTCTGCACACCTAAAAGAATGCAATGCCATATACCACAGAGGCTGTATCAGTAAGATCTTATTTTAGTTTACTTTCCTGCTCATGTTTGTTGTTTCATTTTAAGGTTTGGTCCATTGGAAATCTTTCTGTTAGGTTAATCAAGACTGTTGCGGCTCCTCCAACCAAAGGCTGCGGCAGGCTGAACATGAGGACACAGATGGCACGCAACAATAAACGCATAAAATACACTTCTGTAACATTTGCTCCTTTTATTCCACATGCAACTGTCCAATATACAAATCAGCACAGGGGATTAACTATTAAACAAATGCACAGACTGCACAAACAAATAACTGCAACTCACAATGGCTGCACTAATTACTATGCCAAATTACAACTTGGCCTATGGCATCAATTAGTGCACAAATATACAAAAAACATCAAGTTACAGTCAAAATCTATCAAAATCATTCAAGCTGCGCTCAAGCTGCGGTCAACAGAAGGTTTTGCCTCATGCTCACCCTACCTTTCTGCTCATCAACATCAGGTGCGGTGAACAGGTGAGTGCAACCACATTTATCATCTAACACACCCATGAGACACGCCCCACACCCGTGCACCAATACAGTCAGTCCATTTAAACCAACACACTTAGTCAAAAAAAGAGCAACTCATGTCTCCTACAAAGACTTTCAGAACTATTCAGAAAAACTTGGCTTTCTTGTTGCTTTTGGGACTATTTGAGCTTCATCTACTGTACTGACTTTTACTCTTTCATGCAGCAGGTTTGACCTTTGACCTGCAGCTGGATGTCACTCAGTCTCTGTTCTTCTCCTCCAGCACTGATGGAGCAGGTGTAAATACCGCTGTCAGTCAGTTTGGGTTTCCTCAGAGTGAGGCTGAAGTCTTTTGTGTTTAATGCATAACGACTCATTGATGTGCGCCCACTGTAGCGCTGGTTTTGCCCTTTAAGATCGTCTCCTCCTTTTCCTTGTAGGTGGACAGATTTGGGATTGAGGTCACTGCGAGTCCACATCACTGTGGGATTGTCCTCAGGTATCGAACCTTTGTAAACATAGTGCAAGAGGACAGAAGTCTCCCCCTCATATACCTCCACCACCACAGCCAGAGCATGCTGGGAAACTGTGAAGACACAACAACAGAAATCAAAGGAATGTTTGGGTTTGATTTAAGGTTGAAATAATAGATTACAAGTAACATTATCTTTAGGGAACATTTTACAAAGAAATGACAACATTTTAATCTTTACATATTTAAATAGAGTGAAAAGGCTGCTGTGTCTGAAGGAGCTCTCGATGTATCAAGAACAGTTTAATGCTCCTCAGCACAGATTATCCAAGTGTCCTTTTCTGTCCTGAATGGATGAACACATTCTCCCAAAACACTCCTAAGGAAACATTTGGGTTAGGTCCCAGCTGCAAAAATCAGAATCAGAATCAGAAAGGGTTTTATTGCCAAATGTTGAGCAGGTTTACAACATTAGGAAATTGCTGCGGTACTTAGTGCAAACATACTGTTATACAACTCTTAAATAGACATAAAAATAAGAATTAAAAGTGCTAAGAGGATAGATACGTATGTACATGAGTGCAGGTGGTGATCAGTGCCAAACATGAAATGATGCAGTGAACACAGTGTAGGGTCATGTATTAGTGGTGGGAACAGTCATATGGTTATTGTTCATGAGTCCAACAGCAGAGGGGAAGAAACTGTTCTTGTGGCAAGAGGTTCTGGTGTGAATGGACCGGAGCCTCCTGCCTGAGGGGAGCAGGTCAAACAGACTGTGTCCAGGGTGAGAAGGGTCAGCTGTGATCCGAGCTGCACGCCCCAGTGTCCTGGAGGTGTACAGGTCCTGCAGAGATGGGAGTCTGCAGCCAATCACCTTCTCAGCAGAGCGCACAACACGCTGCAGTCTCTGTTTGTCCCTGATAGTGGCTCCAGCGTACCACACGGTGATGGAGGAGGTGAGGATGGACTCGATGATTGCAGTGTAGAATTGCATCATCGTCCGTGTTAGCAGGTTGAATTTCTTCAGCTGCCTCAGGAAGTACATCCTCTGCTGGGCTTTCTTTGTGACGGAGGTGATGGTGGGCTCCCACTTCAGGTCCTGGGTGATGGTGGTACCCAGGAAGCGGAATGAGTCCACAGAGGTGATGAGGGTGTCAGTCAGGATGATGGGGGGGGAGTGGGGCTGTGTGCTTCCTGAAGTCCACAATAATCTCCACTGTCTTCTGGGCATTCAGCACCAGGTTGTTGTGGCTGCACCATGACACCAGACGTTCAATCTCCCTCCTGTAGGCAGACTCATCCCCGTCCGAGATGAGTCCAATAAAGGTGGTGTCATCTGCAAACTTGATTAGCTTGACAGACTGGTGGGTGGAGGTGCAGCAGTTTGTGTACAGGGAGAAGAGCAGAGGAGAAAGAACACAGCCCTGAGGGGAGCCGGTGCTGATGGTCCGGGAGTCCGAGACATTCTTTCCCAGCCTCACATGCTGCTTCCTGTCCGTCAGGAAGTCAGTGATCCACCGGCAGATGGGATCAGGCACATTCATCTGGGAAAGCTTGCCTTGGAGATGGTCTGGAAGGATGGTGTTGAAGGCAGAGCTGAAGTCCACAAACAGGATCCTGGCGTAGGTTCCTGGGGAGTCCAGATGCTGCAGGATGAAGTGTAGAGCCATGCTGATAGCGTCGTCTACAGACCTGTTGGCTCTGTATGCAAACTGCAGGGGGTCCAGGAGGGGGGCCGTGAGGGTCTTGAGGTAGGAGAGAACCAGGCGCTCAAATGACTTCATGACCACAGATGTCAGAGCCACAGGTCTGTAGTCATTTGGGACAGGGATTAGCAGGCAGGCACATGACATGCCTGCAGTGAGGAGTTGAAAATGCCAGAAAACACTGGGGCCAGCTCGTTTGCACAGTGTCTGAGGGTGGCAGGAGACACACCGTCTGGGCCAGGAGCTTTTCCAGCATTCAGACTCTTGAACTGCTTCCTCACATCTGCTTCATGAATATGAAGAGTTGTGGTGGTAGAAGGTGGTGTGAAATCCTCCTTGGTGTGTGGTGTGGAGGGAGGTGTTGTAGGTGAGGTGTTGGTGATGGCTCTGTGAAGGGGGGAGAGGTGGGGGAATGAGTGTCCAAAGTGTTTCTATTGTTGGGGCCGTTGGAGGTGTGAGGGCTGTTTGATGGCTCGTCAAAACGGCAGTAAAAGTCGTTAAGGGTGTTGGCCAAGAGCAAGTCATCAGTGGAGTGGGGGGTTTTAGGCTTGTAGTTGGTGATATTCCTAAAACTTTTCCACACAGAGGCCAAGTCATTCTCTGAGATCTGCTGCTGCATCTTCTCAGAGTGCTGATGTTTAGCAATGTCCACTTCTTTAGTGAACCTGTACTTGGCCTCACTGTAGCAGTCCCTGTCTCCGCTTCTGAACGCCTTTCTCTTTTCCAGCCACAGCTTTTTGAGTTTAGGAGTAAACCAGGGTGTGTCATGGTTATAACTCACCCTGGTGCGTGATGGCACAATGCTCTCCTCACAGAAGTGGATATAGGAGGTGACAGTGTCCGTAAACTCGTCCAAGCTGTTAGAAGCAGCCTTCATTGTGTCCCAGTCTGTGGTCTCCAAACACGTGCGAAGCTCCTCCACATCCTTGTTGCTCCACACTTTTTTAGTCCTCACGACAGGTTTGGAGAGCTTCAGCCTCTGTCTGTACGCCGGGATCAGGTGGATCATGACCTGGTCAGAAAGTCCGAGTGAAGCGCAGGGCACCGCGCGATAGGCCCCGCTGATCGTGCTGTAGCAGTGATCCAATGTCCTCTCCTCTCTGGTTGGGCATTTAATATACTGCTTGTATTTGGGAAGCACAAATATTATACATATTAAAAATATAAAATATAAAAATATAAAATATAAAAATTAGTGCACAAATATACAAAAAACATCAAGTTACAGTCAAAATCTATCAAAAGCATTCAAGCTGCGCTCAAGCTGCGGTCAACAGAAGGTTTTGCCTCATGCTCACCCTACCTTTCTGCTCATCAACATCAGGTGCGGTGAACAGGTGAGTGCAACCACATTTATCAGCTAACACACCCATGAGACACGCCCCACACCCGTGCACCAATACAGTGAGTCCATTTAAACCAACACAGTCAAAAAAGAGCAACTCATGGCTCCTACAAAGACTTTCAGAACTATTCAGAAAAAACTTGGCTTTCTTGTTGCTTTTGGGACTATTTGAGCTTCATCTGCTGTACTGACTTTTACTCTTTCATGCAGCAGGTTTGACCTTTGACCTGCAGCTGGATGTCACTCAGTCTCTGTTCTTCTCCTCCAGCACTGATGGAGCAGGTGTAAATACCGCTGTCAGTCAGTTTGGGTTTCCTCAGAGTGAGGCTGAAGTCTTTTGTGTTTAATGCATAACGACTCATTGATGTGCGCCCACTGTAGCGCTGGTTTTGCCCTTTAAGATCGTCTCCTCCTTTTCCTTGTAGGTGGACAGATTTGGGATTGAGGTCACTGCGAGTCCACATCACTGTGGGATTGTCCTCAGGTATCGAACCTTTGTAAACATAGTGCAAGAGGACAGAAGTCTCCCCCTCATATACCTCCACCACCATAGCCAGAGCATGCTGGGAAACTGTGAAGACACAACAACAGAAATCAAAGGAATGTTTGGGTTTGATTTAGTGTTGAAATAATAGATTACAAGTAACATTATCTTTAGGGAACATTTTACAAAGAAATGACAACATTTTAATCTTTACATATTTAAATAGAGTGAAAAGGCTGCTGTGTCTGAAGGAGCTCTCGATGTATCAAGAACAGTTTAATGCTCCTCAGCACAGATTATCCAAGTGTCCTTTTCTGTCCTGAATGGATGAACACATTCTCCAAAAACACTCCTAAGGAAACATTTGGGTTAGGTCCCAGCTGCAAAAATGGACCACTAGGAGCAGAAATAGCTTTAAATGATCTACTAAAAACGTTCCAACATGCAGAGATGTAGTCAGTGTTGGGGAGTAATGGAATACATGTACTGACATATTTAAAATACACAATATGAGAAACTCTATTCCGTTACAGTTAACGTTTACATAGGTGGTAATCAGAATACAGTTACTTTGTTGAAATAAATGCACGGCGGTCTTTTCCTGTTTTATATATTATAGGCTACTTAGGTTATCCCCACTCTATGCCTTCTCCAGTGTTGGTGATTAAACAAGTTCGGGCGCAGGTTTAGCTCAGTTGGATGAGCATGTACACATATATCACATGTTGCATGCATATCGCTGTTTCGAGCATGACTCATGGCCCACTTTATTTATTTTTGGTTTTTTTACTCAAATTCCATATTAAAGTTTCTCTGATTCTGATTACCAGAAACCAAAACCAAACACATAATAAAGGCTCTAATGCAAGCGTCCTGCTGGTGGTGTCAGTTACACAATGACCCCAGAGCCAGCAGTGCACGGGCAGGAAATCATTCCTCACTTGGAAACTCCGACACCACTTCATAAGAAGAATGGGACGGCCAAAACTTCAGTATCTTTGATGTACTATTGCTGTGTGATTTCTATTACTATTCGTTAAGGCTACTTGCTACAGAGCTAACATTGTTAGTTGGAGTTAGTTGATGTTAGTTCATAGACTGCAGACTGTCAGGCTGTTTCTCAGTACTCATGTTTGCGAGTCCGTACTCCAGTCGTCACTTGTCCAGACTTTGTAAGTTCACACGGGAGTCCGGACTCCCGGAGAACGAGTCGCGATCGTCCCACAACTGAAATTGCAGTGTACTTGATGGTATCACTGGAGTTTTTATTGCCATCCCCTCTTAATTTAACTGTGATTAATGTTTGCAATGGAAATTACACGTGACACAAAAATTACACATGTAGTAGATTTCTTTGAGAGGAAAAGATCATTTGAATTGAACAAATATTTAAAATATAATGTCATCATTTTTGGAGCAGTCTTCAGGATCTCCAAGTATTAACATGCTGTTTTTAGACTTGGTGGATAGCATTAACAACCTGCTAGCTGCAAATAATCATGTGCAGTTCAACATGATTATTAACAGACAAAAAGAAAACATATTACTGATACAAAAATAGTTTTCTAAACAAGATCGCTGCAAAAAGTGCAGCCTTACCTAATGTCCACCATACTGTTACTCATCTTATATTATGATTTAGGCTTAGAGTCCTGCCGTATCAAAAGATGCCAGCTGAGCTGGTCCATGCATCTTACAAGGATGCCTCCAAACGGAGCTTTTTCTAGGCATGTCCTAATGGAGGAGGACCAGGGCAGAACTGGGACTCGCAGCTTCACTTAACATTGACACACTTTGGCAACAATAGCAGATATAGGTGTCCACTTCATTGCATGTTCCTGTCACCTGTCTGAGAATGATGTTGTTGTGATATAAAGGATTATTGCACCTGTCAATAAAGCCTTTTATCTGCAGCCATGACCTGTCACCGAGCTAGCTTAGCACGGCTAGTTAGCCTCTCAAAGCTCAAACTTTCACTACAAAGTCGCTCCAGACTTTCTCACACCACCCCTCGCTCTCCTACATTAAAGCCACCATTACATCGGTAATTTCACACACTGCGTGTATCTACCTGTGCGAAAATGATCAAACTTCAGTCTGAGTGCAAGATAAACATTGTTTACAGAGTTTCTTACACACCTTTACAGGTACTTGTAAAGGTGTGAAGGTGGTTTAATCAAAGACGCAGACTTGACACTGAGAGGCAGACAGAATATAACACATGAAACTCAATGCTGAACATGAGACACAAATCCTGAAACATGAATAAACAGAAACATGGAACTCTAATCATCATCATCATCATCATCATCATCAACACAAGCGCTACAAGAAAATAAGAAAACAATCCATTATGCAAAAACACACCAAAACAACTCAAAATACTTTATCAAACTGACCCTGAACCGTGACAGTTTTCTGATCCTGCAAAGAGACTGAGGACAACAAAGCCCAGAGAACATGAGATACACAACATCCAACATTCAGACTCAAACAGCCTCCATAAATGAAGACTACCAGGTTGGCCCAGTTATACTAGGGCTGGGACATATCATACCGTTATAATGTTAGGCAATGATTTAAAAAAAATGAAAATACCGAATATGGATAACCTGCCTTTCCGAACAGATTTTAGGTGGCACACGGCGCTCAGAAATCTGCCACAAATGTTTTAGTATGACTTTGCTGAGCTATGCAGCCGCACTGCTTGATGGACTGTTGGAGCATTACGGCTACCGTAGTCGGAGCCTCGCAGTGATACGGTGCTTCAACGTAAATCAAATCAAATCAAATCAAATCACCTTTATTGTCACGTCACATGTGCAGGTACACTGGTACAGTACATGCGAGTGAAATTCTTGTGTGCAAGCTTCACAAGCAACAGAGTTGTGCAAAATACAATAACGTGCAACAAGCAAAATATAAAAATGGTTAATCTAAAAAGTAATAAATATATGTACCATATATAAAGGTATATACATTACTGAACGTGTGTACTAAATATGTTTTTCTACGTGTGTGTGCGTGTGTGAGTGTGTATATACATGTTTTACAATTGAAATAGAGTAAACAATAAAATAAGATATATAAAATATAAAATATACAGAGGTAGGTATGTGCAAAACAGTGGCATTAATGTACAGTATGGAGTGCATAATGTTGAAGTTCCAGTAGTGAGGGTGAGGTGTCTATGACGTGTTCAGCAGTCTGATGGCCTGGTGGAAAAAGCTGTCTCTCAGTCTGCTGGTACGGGACCGGATGCTGCAGAACCTCCTTCCTGATGGAAGTAGTCTGAAGAGTTTATGGCTGGGGTGACTGGAGTCCTTGATGATCCTCCCGCTTTCCTCAGGCACCGCTTCCTGTAGATGTCTTGGAGGAGGAAGCTCACCTCCAATTATCCGTTCAGCACACCGCACTACTCTCTGGAGAGCTTTGCGGTTGTAAGCGGTGGTGTTGCCATACCAGGTGGTGATGCATCCAGTGAGGATGCTCTCAATGGCACAGCGATAGAAGGTCCTGAGGATGCGGGGGCTCATGCCGAATCTTTTCAGTCTCCTGAGAAAGAAGAGGCGCTGCTGCGCTTCTTCACTGTCTTGTTTATGTGTACTGACCACGTAAGATCCTCAGCCAGATGTACACCAAGGAAGCGGAAGCTGCTCACTCTCTCCACAGCGGCGCCGTTGATGGTGATGGGGTGTGTACTCCTCTGCACCTCCGGAAGTCCACTATCAACTCCTTTGTCTTTGCGACGTTGAGGGTGAGATGGTTGTCTTGACACCAGTGGGTCAGGGCGCTGACCTCCTCCCTGTAGGCTGTCTCATCACCGTTGGTGATAAGACCCACCACTGTAGTGTCGTCCGCAAACTTCACAATGATGTTGGAGTTGTTAGTGGCCGTGCAGTCGTGGGTGTAGAGTGAGTACAGGAGAGGGCTCAGTACACACCCTGTGGAGCACCAGTGTTCAGTGTGATGGGGATGAGGTGGTGCTGCCCAGTCTGACCACTTGGCGTCTGTCAGACAGGAAGTTAAGGATCCAGCTGCAGAGGAGCTGCTCAGTCCTAGATCCTGCAGTTTCCTGTCCAGCTTCGAGGAACGATGGTGTTGAATGCTGAGCTGTAATCTACAAACAGCAATCTCACATACGTGTCTCTCTTCTCCAGGTGTGACAGGGCAGCATGGAGTGTCAGGGCTATGGCATCATCAGTGGACCTGTTGTGGCGGTATGCGAACTGTAGAGGGTCCAGTGAGTCGGGTAGTGCAGAGCAGATGAAGTCCCTGACCAGCTTCTCGAAGCATTTGCTCACGATGGGGTCAGGGCTACAGGTCGCCAGTCGTTCAATGATGAGATGGTGGAGGATTTGGGTACAGGGACGATGGTGGCCATTTTGAAGCAGGCTGGGACTACAGACAGAGAGAGGGAAAGGTTGAAGATATGTGTAAACACTCCAGCCAGCTGAGCCGCGCATGACTTGAGGGCGCGGCCGGGAATCCCGTCCGGACCAGTAGCTTTGCGTGGGTTCACTCTCCTGAAGTACCTCCGCACATCCTCCTCAGACACAGTGTGCGCACTGGCGTCATCCATGATGCGCACACTGTCCGGTCTCCTGGTGTTCGCTGTGTCGAATCTAGCGTGAGAATACGTTTAGATCCTCACACAGAGAGGCCGTGGTCTGCGGTGTGCTGGTTTTCCCTCTAAAGTCTGTGATCGTGTTTAGTCCCTGCCACATACTCCGAGGGTTGTCAAACTGTTGCTCCACCCTGTCCCTGTACTCACGTTTGGCTGCTTTGATCGTCTTCCGGAGTTGGTAATGTGCGTGTTTGTAGTCCGATGTGTTCGCGGAGGCAAAAGCGGTGCTCCGCATTGTGTGTGTTTAACCTCATTTTAAGTTTTGTGGATATTATACATGGTTATGCTGAGGATATGTTGGCCAATTTCCACTGGAAATGCCTTTTGGTTAAACTGTCAGTGAGGAGTTTGCATTTGCACTGTTACATTTTTATATAACTTTAATGCACATAAAAAACAGCTGCTTGTTTAAGTGAAAATACATTGATGGGTTTTTGCTCTAATAAAGTTGTGGAGTTGTAAAGTATTTTGTCGAGTGTCATTTATATCGTCAGTTATATCGTTATCGCAAATTTTCAAATATATATCGTGATAAATATTTTGGGCCATATTGCCCTGCTCTACTACATATGAGCATACTTTACATAACTGTGTATGAATGATGATCAAGAGACAAACTTTGAAGATGCAGAGCATGATGTCGCATCATCAGACTGTAAACAAACATCCACCAGGCTTCTTTGCTGGCAGAGGTGATGATTCTCCCATCAGGGATCAGTAGAGTGTATTAACCTGTGGTATAAGCAGCAGTCAGTGAAATATTACTGTTTCACATAAGAAATCTAGCACATGAAAGCCTGGGTGGGAGGGATCTCTGCAAACTGACTCACCTCTGCAAGTGTGAGGCTCAACAAAGATCTGACTCTGCAGTCACAGACAAACAAAAAACTCCAGCTGGGAGATAGAAAACGCTGTCTGGGTCTTGCTGGATGTTGCTGGTCAGAGTCTCACATTAGCAGAGTGCTGCTTGGTCCCACTGACCCATGTGGACAGCGACTGTGGAGAACTGTCCTGGAAAACAGAAAAGAGAATTAAAATGACAAAAAGCCAAACAGGATTTCCACAAAGACTCTCTTAGAATCAGCAATCAGAAAATCTTTGGTTCATATTACAATTAAATATGACCAGGCTCCTTAAATGTAAGCAGTTAAGATCTGATTTACATCCTTCACACAGCACATGTGTCCAGGCTGTCAGTAAACATAGAATTAATTTCAGGTAACATGACTCACAGTAGAGATTCAGTAAGAAAGATTGCCAGCTCTAATATTATTACCACACCAACAGCTCAGATTTCTAGAAGTATTTAAACAAATGTCTTCTGAATATTCAATTCATGTTCACAGTGGGAGGGTGGGGGATTTTGTAAATAAAGTCTGCAACACAGAAAGAGCTGTGATCAAGCTATTTATTACTGCTCACAGGAGAGCCAACACACATCAAATATCACAGTTCAGTCATGTCAGCTCTGCCACAGAAGCCGTGCTCCCACTCCTTTATGCATTGCAAGGAAGAGGAAGTTACAAACTGATCCTACAACACTTCACGCGCCTCGCTATGAAACCTAACAGATCAATGGTTACGCTGTTTTGTGCCCTTGGCGTTATCAGCACCTGTAAAGGGAGTTGTTTTCTCAAACTGCTGATGCTGAAGTAAGTTCATCTAGTTTTCACTGAACAGTCATGTTCATGCGTGGAAACACACAGGGCGTCAGAGAGGTTATATGAGTTTATGTGTTTTTAACTGGGTTTTAATTTAAACAAACCATAGAGTTTTTAATTAAACTATTTTCATCACTTTGGTGTATCTCAACATTCAGTTATGCAGACATACGTGTTCTTAAAAGCAATTCTTTGTTTTGCGGGCGGAGTGGAAGCCGTTTTGCTTCACAGTGCACCTTAACAAAGAGGGGATGCTTTTTATTTACATCTAGTCAAAAGTGTTGGTAATAGTGTTTTAATCACACTAATTTTATAATTCTGACAATATCTCAGCTTGCAGCGATGCATGCATTTTATTTTAAAAACGGCACACGTGGGAATTTCTTCTGAATGGGTAATGTCAGCTTGTTCACAAGCGTTTGATTTAATCAAACCACTAGTTTTAATTGAACTAGTTTTTACGCATCTACTGGGGTTTCTTTCACGGGTTGATGAGATTATTTTATTCGCGATTTCGGAATTTTGAACTAAGAGTGAGACAGGGGCTACTACTATCTTGTTATTGTTCTCATTTTTCAGAGGGAGACATGCAAGCATGGGACCTCTCAGACTCGCCAGACTCCGAATTGCCCGAGTATTACTGTGACACCCACTGTGATGATGTGATGCTGAGGCTCAAGACATTCCTATTCATCCCCGCCACACGCTTGTTTGTACGCTCATACACAGTCGATGGGACTGGAACACAATTCAGCAGGACTGCAGAACACACCATGACTGAACTGAGATCATCACAACATATAGTGTGATGGAAATTCAGTTTCCAGTAGCACAGCACCGACAGAACTTGCATGTTACAGATGCGCTAAGGGAAATGAGAGTAAGGATATAAGCACACAGCCCCACTCCACTGACGACCTGCTGTTGGCCAACACCCTCAACGACTCTTACTGCTGGTTTGATGAGCCATCAAGCAGCCTTGACACCTCCACCTTCCCCAACAATAGAGACACTTTGGTCCATCATCCCCCACCTCCCCACTCCCACCAGCACAGAGCCATCACCACCATCAAAGACTTCACCCACAGGAGCCCCCTCCTCACTCCACAGCTATGAGGATTTCACACCACCTTCTCCCACTACAACCCTTCATATTCATGATGTGAGGACGCAGTTTGACCCTTTAGACCTACTAAAGAACCCAGTCCGCCTGAGCTTATCTTTATATTTTTACATGTTGTAGTGCCATTTCTGGGAGTATTTTAAGTTGCTATACATCAATACAACCATTATATCCCAAATTTTAATCATATGTATGCACTAAGTCATCAGCAACTACATAAATTGCAATAGTGGTATTTTTACACAAATTTCTAGTTAAAGTAATTTCAGTTCATCCCTGAAAATTGTAAATGTAAAAAGTTGCATAAAACAGTTTCCAAATTAATTTTGAGAGTCTTCATAGTTTTATTTTTGAGATACACCAATTTGTATATACTGCAGCCACCAACTTTGAAATTCTCATTTACATGACTTATTTAAACATTCTCCTCTTGAATGCAAAATTCTTAAAAGATCTTTTATCCTTTAAGAGTAAATAAATCTGAAAGCTGTTCCATCCTAAAGAGTACAACAATGTGTAGTTTATGATGTTCTAAAGGTTTCAGCATCTGTTTGAATTTGTCACATGTGTGGAAAGGTATGAGTGAGCCTTTGTATCATACTGTGAGTGATGCTCGTCAGCACACAAACCCAGAGTTTCTCTACAGGAACACAGAGAGAGTTATTCCCTGTACTGTAAGGACACATTCAGCATTGTGCAGTAAATCCAGATCATCCCAGTTAAATGATTACATGGCTGTGAGTGTGGTCGTCAGAGCAGCACTGATCAGTGTCAGGTTATAATGACCAAGGTGTTCACAAACACTAAGTTTGAGTGTGTGCAGTGAGACTTCAGTCAAAGCATTTAACTGAGGTGTGAAAAATAAGCTGAACTCTACAGCTTGTTGTGGTCCCCTGTGGCTTGACAGCCTTCCAGCTGTTCTCCAGCATTTTCATTTACAGTCATAAAATATCTCCAAATGCGTCTTCTGCGCGCATCTGAGTCACGTGACGGCACAGTAACAAATCCCAGCAGGGCAGGAAGAAGGGGGCGGAGCAAAGTGCGTCTGCCGCATAAGAAGAGGTGTTCACACAGACAGAGATGCTTTTTCATCCACAGCGAGTAAATAGTGAACCTCCAGGAGAGAAACAAACTAAAGTATCGATCATATACCACTACCAACGTTTGGATCGATATCTGCATCGATCTGCACACCCTTGTCTCCTGGATCGTAGCTGAGATCAGCGTGAACCACGTGGGTCTCTGCTCCCTGACCTGTTTCCTCTGTTTGGAAAGAGTTCCAGCTTCATCACGGAGTTTCTCTCGGTTTGTGGGCTCATCTAAAGGTAAGCACCGAGCTAACTTCAACACTAGATTTACTAACTTTGCAGAAATCCCTTGAAACCAACACCTACTAGAATTACTGACTTTTTTATTTTCTGGTGCAAGTCCCGCGGTGTTAATCACCCCTGCTGAGATTTGTACAGGTCATATGCTCGATTCACATCCTGCTTTTGTTGCGCAAACCACCCATTGTCTTTGAGGCCTGGCACATTTGCTTTTGCACACACATACAAACGCTGCAAATCTGTGTTTGTTTGACAGTGTAAGACAAAAGCAACAAAAATAAAAACTGTACCAAGAGTACAGTCTTAATGGCTCACTATACAAACAATCTGGAGACATAAATATTGACACGTGTAGGGCTGGGCTATATCATACCGTTCACGGTAATACCGGTGTAATTTTGGGCAACGATAGGAAAATGAAATATTGCGATAGAATATGGGTAAAACGCGCATGCGCAGTGCATATGTTTACATACGCACATGGCGGCGACGCAGAACGAGAAGAGAAAGTGGGTCGTTAAATGAAACGGATGAACCAGAATTGGTTTGTAAAAATGCTGCAACTTCAGTGGTGTGGAACTAGTTTGACTTTCGTCCGTCAGATACACAACAAAGCACTATTTTTGGTAGAGCATGCTAGCGGGCCGTCGTTATTACCGTGTTTTTGGAAAATACTGCACGCTTCATATCAATCCTTTGATTTTCCTGAAAATCGACAGCGCCCCTTATAATCCTGCGTGCCTTATGTAACTCTGGTTGTGTTTACTGACCTCGAAACGATTTTATGTACACGGTGGATTTATTTAGGTAGGACGTTCAGATGGCCAAATCACACTATCGAAAACTCCAGCACACAATCATCTAATGTTGACAAAGAATACAAAGAGACATGGAGGGGAAAAGACCTGTTTTTATTTGAAGTTGTTATGTGTTTTCCTTACATTTTTTGCATTTATAATCTTGGTTGCTCTCTTTATAATTTGCACATGCAAAATGTGCCCATCTTCAACTTCACTGACCTCTCCAAAAGCAAGGTAGTGTTCTGCAAACTGTGAGATTTCTCATTATTATAATGTAAAGTCCTAATTGTAGCTAACAATAAATGGAATCATTTGAATAAGGGTTACCTTCAACAGCAAAACTCCGCAAATGCTTGTTGCTTGTTGTGTTGCATAGTCTGTAACTGCCACTCCATGGTGTCTTCATGTCCTCTCATCCTCAGAAAATTCCTAGTTGAACAAAAATGTTTGTAATGAAACAAGACATGTTTTATCTAGGAATAATACCTCAGTATCATACATACCTCCAGTTGCGCAGAATTTTCCTGTCATAAACACCTTCATTCCCCATGGGGTCTATGAGCAATATTTTCTGTGCAGAAATGTTGACAATCTAAAGAAAAAGTTAATAAATTAAAAATTACAATAGTTTTTGCCACTGAAAACCTATTTAAGAATAACACTTTGAGCAAGAAACTGCTTCACAACAAATTACGCAAATTAATAACTAAATGAACACATACCACAAGAATCCAGTGTGTACCAAAGTTCACAGGGCACAGCCACATGTCTTCAACTGGGAACTTCATCTGTGGGATTGGAAGTGCAGAGTAATTTCGATTTACTTAGGTACCATGCGTCTCAGGGTGTTTTCAAATATAGTGTTTTTTAAAGGAACTGAACTCTGTCCTCAAAAATAGAAATGAGTCAACTTTTTGAACCACTTCTGAACTTTCAACTTACCTTGGTGAGGCATCTGAACTGCCCAGAAAACAACTAGCTTGCAACTACTGAACAGAGCAGGTGTGCAGCATTCTGTATAAGTATACAAAAATGTTACAGAACAGTAAATACTTTTTTTTTGTATTTCAAAATACGTGAGGAAAGGACATTTCTTACTTACCTTTCGTCTCTCAATGACACGGTGCAGGTATGCATCAATGACCTGTTTTGAAAAATCAGAGTTTATACACCAGCAGCAACAATTTCTGAAGTAACTGCTTGAGTGCTGTACACAAAAACTTGGAAAGGAATATAATTGCTGATCAAGGTTCTTTCTGCATATACTGGAACTGGGTATTATGATGTCACAGATGTCACAACATCTGTGTTGTGGTTGATAACAATCGTTCCTATTGAAGTGAATGACATCTGTGACCTTATCAGAGTTTTACTATATAACCCCCCCCCCCCACCACCACCACCTACCCGCACATTTTAAACTATTAACGGTCTCTGCACTGCAAATGCTTCAGAAGTAGCAGCACTTCAAAATCAGAGTCAATAACGATAAGTTATCTTACCTCATCAGAAAGCCACCGTGACCCCTGCAGTGTTCGAAAAGAGGAATCAAATAACTTGTACAGTCCAACAACTGACTCCAAGCGCCCAGTATCCTTTGCAGCCCATAGCCTCTTTACTAAAAGAAAAATATGATAAGTTAGCTCAGGCATGCATGAGATTTTTAGTGGAAAAGCCGGGTAAAGGCCAACTGGCCACAACAGGAAAAAAGTCAACACAATAAACATGTATTTTCATGCAGAGAAATAGGAAAGGTACAGCGGGTGGGCAAAAGAGAAAATTACTGACAGGCAGATCCATTTCCAGACTTCCACAAGCTCAGTGCACGTTGCATGTTTCTTTACATCCAATATGAGTTGAAGACTGCAAAATGCAAACAAAGTCATGCAACGGTCAATCATGTTGCAACGCCAAACTGGCAACAAATGACCAACGGGTCAAAAAGAGTTGTTCACTATGCCACCTTCATTTTCTAAGCTTTGTTTCCGGGAGGGAAGTTCTTGTTCACGCGTTTCTGGTCCTGGAACAGAATTAAACTCCTTGTGGGAGCAACAACTTTTGTCAGCCGTTTTGGGTGCATAATGAATAATAGAGGGTCTGGTGTCCTCTGGACTTTGCTGGCACTGAGGGTTAGCAGTAGGATGGCAGGGGGGCATCTTCAGGTCTGTGCTGCTGTTCACTGTCTGACTGTGAGTTGGGTATTTTTCATTGTCACTGACATTTACATGGTGGCTTCTTCTGTACGGCTTGATATGGTCAATGCTGTAGTGATTTTTTAAAGTTGATCCTTCCGTGTTTTTTAATCTCACACATTTGCCAGCGATGTCTTGAATGGTGTAGGGTCCTGAAAAATCTGGATCAAACCTTTCCTCCCTTCCTTCCACGTTTCCTCATGTTCAAGAGAAGAACTTCATCTCCAATGCTGTACACAAGGTTTCTGTACTTCTTCTGGACTCGTCTGGCATAGGCTTCCTTTTGTAAGTCTTGGGACTTTGCCATATTTACCTCTACATTTTTTTTACTTGCTCTTGTGCGTCTCTTGTAGAAGATACAAAGTCACCGTAACTCGACTCCTCAGGGAGAATGATGGAGGACAGCTAAAATATTCACATTTTAAATTACTATTAAAATCATAAAGACAAATAATGCACGTGAAACATGAACTGAATATTCTAACTATAATAACTCATGTTTAAAAGTAAATATACTATTATAAAGCTTTGAGCACAGAAAGCCACAAAGATAGACTCATATTATTTTTTGTATAGTCACTTTTTCCTCTTGATGCACTTCCATAGCTGAACACATTATACTTCAAGGTCTCCTCAACATTTATTACTTTACATAAAGATACAAACATAAAGAAGTAACTAGTCACTTACTTTATCTTTTAAATGTATCTTGCATATAGAAGTTAAACAGAGAAGATTAAAGCAGCAGCCAATATCAATATGCACAATTTCCAATTAAGATTACATTTAATTTATGCATTATCATAGTTGTTGCATAAATAGAATTCCTTAATAACACTTACTGGGACTTCAACAGGAACTTCAGAAGGATACGTAGCTTCTCTCCCATACATTAAACGGAATGGTGTGTATTTGGTTGTGGTGTGGACCTTGGACCTCAAAGAAAACAGTGTAGCATCCAGATACACATCCCAGTCATTCTGTTGACTGTTGACTAATTTTCTCAGGGCTCTACATGTGGACATAAAAAAACCACAATAGTGACAGTGTCTTAAAAGCAAATGAAATGTTACATACAAATAAAACATACCTTTTTATGTTGTCATTTGTCTTTTCGTCGAGGCCATTTGTCTGAGGGTGATACACTGCTGTGACACTTCTATCTATTTTCATTAAGCTGCAAAGTCTTGAGTTGAGCTTCAAAGAAAAAAGAAAATTGTTTTTTAAACACAATCACACAAAACATTTGGCCTGGCAGTTACTTGGCACACTGTGGCCAAGTATTTACCTAAAGAGGTATGGAAAAGTAAACTTAACACTTACCTCGTTAACAAATTCTCTTCCTTGGTCGAATAAAATTCGTTTTGGGCAGCCATGTCTATATATGATTGAGCACAACTGATGAGCTACCTCAGCAGCACTTTTGCTTTTTAATGGAAAAGCCTCAACCCATTTTGAAAAATAGTCTGTTGCAGTCATAATGTACTGGAAGCCACTAGATGTTTTTATCATTCTGGTACGGGTCTTCGGGATAACTATGCATTCTATTCGTGCACTATTAACATACTATATATAAATGACAACTTTAAAAATACATACCCAATTAACAATGTCAACCGACATGCCATACCAGTAAAATCTGGAACACATTGCAGTTCGAGTCTTGAGTACACCAGTGTGTCCACCGATGGGACTTGAATGAAACTCTTGAAATAGTCCCATGGCTTCTTCTTTTGTTTTTATCACTCTCCTGTTTCCAAACAAGAGCACTCTGCCTATATTTAAAAAATGTTAAATAATTATAACATGTATTTAACCAATAATTACATTTAGTTATTTGCATTACAATACTGACCCTTCAGCCTGAATTTTGCGGCGTATCTCCTAAGGCTTTGCCTCTGGGACTTATCGTATTCAGATGGGTAGGACCCAACAGACAGAAACATGAGCAGTTCCTCGTATTTGTTCTCCATAACTAAGGAGAAAATTGGACAATTTCAACATGGCTTCGGAATCCATACAGTAAATAAAACGACTACACAACGTTATCACGCAATTAACAAGTATGTGGTGCAACAGTACTTTCTTCGACATAACAATGGAGCGTTTATTCAACATAACAACGGAGAGTGGTCCAGTAACTGCAGGAGGACTAGACTAAAATAAATTGATGGTTTGCAGGAGTTTAAAAGCACCAAATAAACACTTGGAATATGACTTCGATTGAGCAGCTTAAGGCAAACAATTATCATCTGTAATAAAGAAGTAAAACTTTGAATACAAACCTTTTTGCGAAGCAACGAGATCGGCACAAGATCGGGGTAGGATGAAATAATAGGTGTGTACTATTTAAACCAGAAATGTGGCCGTTTTGAATTGTGCGCATGCGCAGTAACAACAAGTAGGACAGCTTGATAGGTAGGACGTTTTGTCAGAACACCGGAGGTCGAGGTGCGCAGGGGACCATGCAACCTGCTGTCCGCTTCGGCACGCAGGTTGCATGGTCCTGCGTGCCGGCCATCTGCCCAGCTGCCTGTGAGCCCCAGCTCACTTCCACACCTGCTGCGCCACCGCTGCTTGCCATATGGGTGGCCATCAGGCACGGGCAACCGCCAGAGTGGACACTTCCGTGCCGATGATCCGGGCCGATTCCCTTCCCTGCTCGCGGTGTGGGGTGGAGCGGGCGAGGGGGGTATGTGGCAGGGCATGTTATGCGATGCCGCTGCAGGTTTGGTGGTGGTGATGTGTACGGCTTCCAGCGGGAGAGCTGAAGCCGTTGAATGTACTGTTACAGCAACCGTGTGATTATTGTAAGAATAAATGATGCTGCGAAGCATGAAAATACTTTTTTTTGTTATCTTAAGTGCACGCAAACCAGTAAACAATTAAAACAAATACTGTTGATAAACTATAATACAAAAGTTACAATTAAAATTCTCAACAACAAAAACAAAATATATAATTAATATGTAAACAACTTAACAACCCCCAAAGTGTCTAAGTCACGTGACGTGTCAGTGCAACACCGAAACATAAGAATGGGGGAGAGGGAGCAAAGTGTGCCTGCTCTCCGCTGACACAGGAGCGGCGAGTCCAGCCATCTGGTTTTTTCGGTTTTGCCGAAAGCACAGCATAGCAAAGAAGCAGAACTCAAAGTAAAGAATCGATCTCACCAGGCTAGTATCGATCCGATGCTGACTTGGGATCGATACTATCGATATTTGGATCGATCCGCCCACCACTACTTGATGGATTGTCGCAGCATTACGGCTATCGTGGGCAGGAGCCTCGCGGAGTGATACATACTGTGCGTCAACATAATATTACCGTATTGTGTGTGTATAACCTCTTTTTAAGTTTTGTGGATATTATACATGGTTATGCTGAGGATATGTCGGCCAGTTTCTACTGGAAATGCCTTTTGGTTAAACTGTCAGCAAGGAATTTGCATTTGCACTGTTAAATTTTTATATAACTTTAATGCACATAAAAAAACAGCTGCATGTTTATGTGAAAATACATTGATGGGGATTTTTGCACTAATAAAGTTGTGGAGTTGTAAAGTATTTAGTCTAGTGTCAATTATATCGTCAGTTATATCGTTATCGCAAATTTTCAAATGTATATCGTGACAAATATTTTTGGTCATATCGCCCTGCTCTAGACACATGTATTGAAAAATATTGATGTATATATTAGGGCTGCCACGATTAGGCAACTAGTCACAATTACGTCAACAATCAAAATCGTCAACGACTAATTTAATAGTCGACACGTCGCTTGAAGCTTTTTAAGATCCCAAAAGACGCAGGAATAAGCAGTAGGTTTTAAGATTGTAATAACGGACTGAAACAGAAGATGGCAGCACTGCATGTACAAGGATACCAGCTGCCGTAAAACCCCGAAGAAAAAGAAGCAGTTTCTGGTCGGTCGGTCTGTCTGTCTGTCTGTCTGTCTGTCTGTCTGTCTGTCTGTCTGTCTGTCTGTCTGTCTGTCTGTCTGTCTGTCTGTCTGTCTGTCTGTCTGTCTGTCTGTCTGTGTCGGTCGGTCGGTCGCTACAAAGAACCGACCCTTAGAGCAAACGTGTTCATGAACTTCACATCACTACCAGCCTCGCGTTTAAAACTAGTGTTAATGGAGGGAGTTTGAAGGTTCAGTTTGTTTCACGACTGCATTTCACACTGTCCTGATCCTTTTATTTGAGTTTGAGAAAAAACAACCAACACTCCAGAGAAGTTCAGTCAAACAATGATTTATTGATTACATGTACGTGGGAGAGGTCTGCAGCGTCACTCACTTACAGAGATCTCAACTAGGAAGCACACATCACACTACTTTTGTATATTAAAGTCCAGCCTCACAATACGTAAGCAGATATCATAATGTGCGTCAGTTACTTGACTTCTATAACACTTAAAAACCGTCCTCACCGTCTCACACTCTGTGTTTCCTGCTGTTTTTTCTCCTCGTACACGTCTCTGAAACCTCCAGAGTACATTCTGTGCTAATCTCACTGAGCAGGCGTACAGGCACAGCCAAATGTCTCTAATCTTTGCCCTAGAAACAAGTCTAATATTTATCTGTGTCTGTAAGCGAGTTTGCATTGACCCTCAAAAGACTGAATGCCAACTCTCATGAGCACATTTGCAATGTGTGTATAAAAATAAGTATAAATACTTATTTAATAAAAGCTCACGAAATACCACTAATAAAAGGCCGGTTAGAATAATGTATTTCCCACAAATCACTGCCTCTGTTTGTATCTCTGTCACTGCAGGACCACCGTGGATCGAGAAGTCAGCGCTCTCAGGAGGCCGACAATTTTGTTGAAGAAAGAAGTGGAAGAAAAAAATACAACCGTGACGAGTTTGGGAAAGATTTTACTGTGAAAGCTTCCCTAAAAATGCATCAGGTCATCCACACCAGAGAGAGGCCATTCAGCTGTGACGAGTGTGGAAAGTCTTTTACCAGGTCTGGAAGCTTAAAAACACACCAACTAATCCACACTGGAGAGAGACCGTTCAGCTGTGATGAGTGTGGAAAGTCTTTTACCGAGTCTGGAAACTTAAGAACACACCAACTGATCCACACTGGAGAGAGACCGTTCGGCTGTGGAGACTGTGGAAAGTCTTTTACCCACTCTGGAAACTTAAAAACACACCAACTGATCCACAGTGGAGAGAGACCGTTCAGCTGTGGAGACTGTGGAAAGTCTTTTACCAGGTCTGGAAACTTAAAAACACACCAACTCATCCACAGTGGAGAGAGACCGTTCATCTGTGACGAGTGTGGAAAGTCTTTTACCGAGTCTGGAAGCTTAAAAAAACACCAACTAATCCACACTGGAGAGAGACCGTTCAGCTGTGGAGACTGTGGAAAGTCTTTTACTGAGTCTGGAAGCTTAAAATCACACAAACTCATCCACATTGGAGAGAAACCGTTCAGCTGTGACGAGTGTGGAAAGTCTTTTACGCAGTCTGGAAGCTTAAAATCACACAAACTCATCCACAGTGGAGAGAGACCGTTCAGCTGTGGAGACTGTGGAAAGTCTTTTACGCACTCTGGAAACTTAAAAAGACACCAACTCATCCACACTGGAGAGAGACCATTCAGCTGTGACGAGTGTGGAAAGTCTCTTACGCACATTTCACACTTAAAATCACATCAACTCATCCACAGTGGAGTTAAAGCGTACACCTGTGATCAGTGTGGCAGAGCTTTTACTCACAGTTACAGCTTACAGAGTCATCTAGTTACCCACTCTGGAATTAAGGCGTACAGCTGTGACATTTGTGGAAAAACTTTCAGCCGGATAGGGAGCCGAAATACACACCTACGCATTCACACGGGACATGATGTGTACAGCTGTGATCAGTGTGGTAAACAGTTTACCACAAACACAGAGTTACGACGTCACATGTTTACCCACACTGAGGAACGACCTTATAAATGTGACCTGTGTGAGAAGACTTTTAAATCTCCACATTACCTGAAAGCACACCAACAGATCCACACCAGAAAGACTCTACAAGTGCAGTTACTGTGAGGTATGTATTTATATTTTTATCTTGTCAGCCCGACTGTTTGAAACAACTCTGCTCATCAAATTGTGTTAGCATGTTAGCAATTCTACTGCATGGAAAGGCAGCTCTGAATGATTATTCAGACTCTAATCACAGGTTTTTAGGGATAGTGTTTGAGAATTGTGTTATTGTTATTGTAGCATTAAACTAGTATTACTTTAATGTTTTTACTCTTATCGTTTTTATAGCACATTAAATTGAGCTGAGTGTGATAATGTTAACCGTAAAATGTAATTGGACTTTGGCAGAGACGCTCTTTATTTCAGGTGACGTTCAGGATAAAAATGTTGAAGGACTGACTTACACTGTCTTTGTGTTTTTGTTTAGAAGCAGAGCGACACAGATGGATCAAGTTCTCAACCCTGTCATCGCTGTGGGAAAGACTTTTGTTGTGACCTTTGTGGAAAAACTTTAAGTCATTGAAGGACTCTGAAAATACATCAACGTAGACACACTGGAGACAAAATGAACTACTGTAAAGAATGCGGGAGAGGCTTCACCACTTCAAAGGACTTCAAACAATATGAACTCCTTCACAGTGGCGTTAAAAAGCATGTCTGCGATCAGTGTGGGTCATCCTTCATCAGTGCACGTCAGCTTGAAAAGCATAAACGAGTCCACACATGAGAGAAACCATACAAGTGCAGACACTGTGACAAAACCTTTTCACAGTCATGTGATCATACTAAGCATGAACGCAGACACATGAAAGAGAACTTCATCTGTGAAAGAGTTTGAGTAATCTCAGTTCATACTCCACTCAGAAACGATTCCATGTTACAAATAAACTGTTACGTCTTGATTCCTGCTTTTACGTTAATCTTGTAAACAGTACATTTGCATAACCACTGAAACCGGCCCAATGAATGAACAATGGGCTGTGAGGTCAATTTCTTCATCATTAATATGCAAATTCTTATGAGCATTGATCAACAACCACTGGTCAATGGCCATGAGTGCCATTCGCAGAGTAAATATTTGCATAATGATTATGAAGTTTACTGTTACCAATGTTCAAAAACATTTACTAAGTTATCTTCTCTGTGCAAACATCAGCGTGATGCAGGACTGAAATCATTGCCATCTCTGGATCACAGTGAATCTGCAGAGACAGAAAGATCCTCTTCTGGTTTCAGGGTCAGACTTAAACCCTTGAGATCAGGCTCCACAGAGTTCAGGTGGAGTCTTCTGTAAAGATCTGATGAGGCAGCTATGAATGAAAATGTGCCTCTTGTTACATTTTAAGCTTTCTAAACTGTTCTACTGTGTTTGTGTTGAGTGGTTCGCTTTGTTCCAGCAGTTTGATTAAGAAATCTGTTTCCTGTTATATTTTTATTGAATGCATTGATCCATGTGTTCTGAAGGGGTTTTTTTTTTCAGCTTGTTTGTGTAATGAAATCCTGCAACAATTAAACCAAAATTTTATATGTTAAATAAAGAAATGGTTTACTGACAAAGAGTTTGAGCCGTGATGTCATTTCCTGTATATCAGAGCAACACCTGAAGTGACCAGTGTTTAAAGTCAGAGTCAAATTTTGTGTCAGCATGACCTTGTGAAAACTGCTTGGCGATGCTTCACTACGTTATCTGCAAACTGTTAGGGTGTAGAAGGACGAAACTCCCAGGTTGACCAGTGGCAGGAGCTTCCTGATGCAGAGAGTTGAGTGTGGGGGATATAAAAGAGAAGCTGAGGCATCCCAAGGTTAAAGCTGGCATAACTGAACTTTAATGTTTGATGTGTGTTTTGGCTCTCCTGCGCGCAGTAATTAATAGCTTGAACACAGCAGAGCTTGATATAAAGACCTGGGTGACAACTAACTTTATGCTGCTGATTATACTTGGCCCTAAAATACCTAGAAATATGGTATCTAACCAGATACTTGCTCTGGATGGCATTACCTTGGCCTCCAGTAACACCTTGGAGTAATATTTGACCAGGACATTAAACAAATATTTAGGGCTGTGTGATGAACCAAGTTGAAAAAGCAGAAGGAGTCACAAGAATTATTAGAAAAACAAAGTTTTCATTCATTTAACCCAAACATTATATTTATAAAAGTAATTAATGTTAAGCTCATAAAAAATGTCAACGAAACAAAACTGAACTCAGGCAAAGAACTGCAAACTTAACAAACCAAATGACTGCACAAAGAAATATAACTGACCTAAACAAACATAACTGACCTAAACATGAAATGGCACAGAAGGGTAAATATATTGTCTGATCAGACCACTATGACACACGAGGAGTTTTTCCTTTCCAGTCACCTTTCTCACTCACTATGTGTTAACAGACCTCTCTGCATTGAATCATATCTGTTATTAATCTCTGTCTCTCTTCCACAGCATGTCTTTATCCTGTTTTCCTTCTCTCACCCCAACCGGTCGCAGCAGATGGCCCCGCCCCTCCCTGAGCCTGGTTCTGCTGGAGGTTTCTTCCTGTTAAAAGGGAGTTTTTCCTTCGAACTGTCGCCAAAGTGCTTGCTCATAGGGGGTCATATGATTGTTGGGTTTTTCTCTGTATCTCCTGTACAATATAAAGCACCTTGAGGTGACTTTTGTTGTGATTTGATATATAAATAAAATTGAATTGAAATGAAATTTAAAATGGGTGGACAGGCTGCACTCTCCCATAGACCTGTCACAGCACTGACAGCCTAGAACAGCATCATTGAAGTCTTTGTTTCTCTCCCGGAGTTATGAATCAATCCTCAAAAACTAGTCCCTTATTTCCTGAGTGGGGCAAAACTAGCATAAGCCAGAGAATAAGCAGCAGTGAAAATATCTGCACTGACAACGTGCCAATAAACTACAGTCATACCACATGTAGGAGGACCTGCAGTCACTGTGTTTAAAGTGGACATGAAACAGGACCTGTATTAGGTTTTATTTGAGATGTTCACATGATGTGATCATCACTCTTTTATGCAATATTAAGGTGTGATTTAACCACAAGTCTCTCCTTTTCCCAGCCCAACAGTTTACAACATAACAGGCCCGTGTGCAATCAACCCACCTTTGTCTACAACATGTCTCAAAGCCTCTGTTTGCTGCCCTGTAATCTTTGTGCCCCACAGCTTTTAACTGAACTCTGCTTGGATTTTGCCTTTTTGCTTTTTTTCCACCTCCTGACTTCTGTATTCCTTCCCTGATCTGAAAGACAAAATCAGATTCATCTAAAACTCAACACTTCAACACCGACCTGCTGGATGATTCACTAACAGCCACTCTCTTCTCTGGCCCTTCGTTACACCTTTCCAAGGTCCCCAGATCTTATGGGGAATATAAAACATCACCACTGCTGATTAAGTGTATTTCTAATTAGTTAGTTTATAATTAGTTGAGTTAGTTTCTTAGCACGTCACTACAGCCCCTCAGACTGTGTTTTCTGCCGTCTAAAGATAATATTGATAGTGTGTGGATTTACAGAGCTGGAGACTTTCTTTTGCTGAGGTCATTAATCATGTCAAACCGCAGACACGCTGACAGACTGAGAAGACCGCTCGTGAAAACGACCAATCTGCGGATCCACACACGATGAACACACAGAGTGGAGTCTGTAAACAAATCTAACAGTTAACCTGCAACACAGGGTCACGTGCCTCCCTCAGTTGGGAACTCTCCTAAAATAAAGTACTGGAACGCACCGCGCGCTTTATGGCAACTTGGCTCCGCCCCCACACGTTAGTAATGTCACGTAGTGTCGGTCGTGGGTTTTGTCACACCAGCCCTCATACTTTCACAAACACAGTCGCTCTGTGTGAATCAAACCGCGGGTTCACAGTGTGCATTCAAACAGCGCTCAGAGTCAGTGTGTTCATGAGGAGCAGGAACAGCAGAAACAGCATCATCCTCCTGTAAACACGCAGAAAACCGGCCGAACGTCCCGTTAAATTAAATGTGCCAAACTTTGAAATGTTAAATGAGTCATTCCACCGAATGGGCGCCATTTTCATCCCCTGGAAATTATATTTATAAATTCTGATGAAGATTAACTGTAAAACACATTTTCTTATTAAGCAAAATGTCACACATATTGATCTGATTGAAAATTTAAGATATATGTTGTGAAGGAATAATATAAGAACTGCCTTGAATACTGAAAAAAACAGTATTTGTCACCTGTCCTCATTACATCTTAAAATGAAACATATTGAATACAATCCTAAAGAAATGTTGGGTTTTGTGCATTTTGTGGTGACTGCATTTCCGCTCTATGCACTGCATAAATCTTTGAGTCTTGAATCTTGAATATTTCCATAGAAACCTATAATAATTTTGTTAAATATACACTTTAGTCATGTCCCTGGGTTTTCACCCAGTCCTGTTACTCTAACATATTATCCCGTGTAAAAAATGTGGAACATTGCAGAAGTCACATGCACAACAGGAAGTTGCATAAGGTGAATCTTTTAAAAGCCATGCAAAGACCAAAAGTACGTTTTCTCATTTATTTGATATTTTAACTATGGCTGAATATCAACATACAGCCCCATTACCTTAATTATAGCTTAGTTGTTATTTGATTATTTTAAAAATCAAATGTTGGGGAAAATCATTAGATTGTGCTCACTGTCCTCATACTAGCAAGGATGCCATGTGGCTATATTGGAAACTGTATGCTAAAAACTCACTCCTATTACTTTCAGTCCTGTTACACATATAAAGAGTAGACTGAGTACCAGTTACAGGAGTGAGTAGAGTCAATGGATTAAATGATTTATTAATGAGAATATTTGTTGATTTTACTCTGTTTACCTGATTTTTAAGTTGTACAGTTGAAATTACTTGAATTGTTGAGATTTATGTTCAGTTTCGTGATATAAATAAATACTGATATGAAGTCAATGCAAAGGTGGAGAAAGACACAGCATAATATCAAGGAAAGAAAAGAAACTGAACTGCACCTTGTTACCCCTCGAGACTTATTGGGACACATATATGTGCAAAATGCATGAGAATCTGGGTTGTTGTGCAGAAGCTTCACCACTTGAAAGTGATGACTGTCGATCTGGATGATCTTGTGAAAGCCATCACACAGAAAACAAACTGCATGTACGGAGAATGTTCTGAGTGCAAGGATCTCTCTTCCCAGTCTCCATCCAGTACAATGCAGAGAGCCAAGTGACTTATCTCCAGCAGGCAGTAGTGGATTAGGAGCACAAGAATGACCCCAGTGGCAAAACATCCAAAGTAACAATCAAAAAAGAGACGAGGCTTGAAAGCACATGAAGACTTGATTCATGTTGACCTCTGAAAATGAGCTCTGAAAATATAGCACAGAGATACAAGCAGTCCACTTCAGAACATCACACCAGCACACAGATGTGCTTTATATACATACATCCTCCCATCCAACGTCCTTCTGCACAGTGTCCCCATCAAGACTTAAGGGCCCACCAGCAATCTGGCAGCACTTGTCACCAGTGCTCAATTACATGCAGAGGCACATTCACAATCCACTTTTGCAGTGATGCTTTCAATAGAGACAGAGAGGAATTGTTTTATGTTTTCTACTGAACTGTTCAAACTAGTATTCACTGCTGGGACATGAAACGGCGAGCCACAGAAGGGTCCACTGGATGGTGTGGGATGAACCCTCAAGAGGACAGCACAGAAATAGCACCAACTGTCTTGTCAGCAACGGGAAATTTCAGATGCTGCAGAACTGTTTACTGTGTGGCACAATTTTATATGAGTGCTTGATGTTTGTTGTATATTAGCTGCTATGACAACTCAGATTCCCTCTGGGATTAATAAAGTCTCTTTGATTCTGAAAAGGCAGAAATGGCAATCAAGTTGTTTGAAGCAGTTGAGAAAGCAGTTCAGGAGATGGTTAAAGATGGGCCATCAGTTCCATCCACTGAGGATACATCAGGCAGGTCTCATTTCCCAAGAACTGACATACAGGGACGTCAGCTGCCAGTGCACAGCAAAACAAATTGTGACCTGTGAGTGCTTTAACCTCCTAGGACCTGCCGTCCACATGTGGACATCACATTTTTGGTTATTTTGACCAAAATACTCAATTTTGCTCTACATGGGGCTGATATCCACTTACGAGGACATTATACTGCTACTGTTCTGTCAAAATTTCAAATGAATATCCTCATTTGTGGCTCTCATTTTTCTTCAAAAAAACAAAAAAAGGTATACAAAAAAATCTGGAAATTCTTTGTTTTTGCGTTCGTCAGGCCCCAATATGCCCAAATATCAAAGAGAAATTAAAAATGCATGTCGTGGAAGAGTTCGGGTCTTAGGAGGTTAATACAAAGCATTTAACATTCAATCAACAGACAGCACCCACAGCCACAGAAACTGTGGCAAAAAGGTCACACAAGTTTGTTTTCACAGAAAACTCCCACACACGTGCACACTAACATCCAAACACACTCAGGACATGTTCAGTACTGTTACCCAATATTCATTCCTTGTTACTGTCTGCAAATATGTTTGGTTGATCTTTCATCCAGTTGGTTAATAAATTACATGATAATAAATTTGATAAGCTTGAGGTTTGTGTCTACTTGAATTGATAAATGTGCCTCTGGATAGATATGATTTCTGCTTATATGGGGCGATCATGGCTCAAGAGTATCTGTAGTTAAAGTAGTTGAATTATGTTAACTGCTGTAGATCATATAATATCCTTTAGTCTAGATTGTGTGCTCTGTATGTAGTTTTAGTTTGCATTATACTTCTGACCTAAAAGAGTGTGAAAATCATTAGATCTATTGGATTGACCTGTATTACTCGACACTGTTGAATGTGTTACACTGTTTCTTGACATTTCATACTGTTGAAACATGAAGAGAATGTTGTGTGCAGGAGACCTTGTGTCTAGGAAAGGAGAGACGGACCACATTCCATACCCCCACCTTTACAGAGAGCAGAAAAACAAGGAGCCGAGGTCATAACTTAGGCGCCGGGAGAGAGAAAGAATGTGAATGTTTAGGCTTTTTATGACTGGGTGGGGGCTACTAGAGGCTATAAAAGGCTAAGTGACCCGTCACCATTTTGAGACTTGCTGTGACCCTCTGCAGGCAGGTCTCCCCATCATGATGGTTCTTATGCTCTTAAGTGTTGAATTGTATGGAAATAAAGTATTGTTGATTGAGCATTTATACACCGAGTATTGGCTTTTACGACTAGGTGGGGGCTACTAGAGGCTATAAAAGGCTAAGTGACCCGTCACCATGTTGAGATGTATTATTGTATTATGTTGTATTATAAATACCAAATGTGCATATTGGGCTTTCCAAATTAATCTGTTCGCTGAGTTGCACGAATTTTCACATTAAATTTGTCGGTGTCTGGTTTTCGGCGCAAGATACTAACAACATAAGTTGAGGCTGAATTCCAGTGTGTCAGATGAACTGCTTCTAGCAAGATACTAATAATATACTACGTTGAGTCTAGTTGCAGCCCACGTTACCTTCCACATTTAACTTTGTCTAAGACTGGCTTCTGTAGCAATAAGATATTAGAATCTCTTTCGGACATGCGGCCGTAAGTTCAGTACATTGAATAGAGGTTTGAAGCTGGTTTATGGTGCGGCTGTGCCTCGAGGGATGCGGCCATAAAATTAGTATGAATAAAAGGTAAAGCAGACGCTGATTTATGTTGCGGTTGTGCGCCAGGATTGCGGTCATAATCTCTGGTTTATGATGCTCCGGTGATGCGGCCATAAGTGCAGTGAAAGGGGTATCTGGCTTATGGTGCGGTTGTGCTTCAGAAATAGTTCTAAATTGAGCTCAGAGGTTTCTGTGCATGTTTCCGCCGGTGAAAGGCGCTCTCTGTGTGTCTTACTGCTGGTGAAACGCGCTGTGTGTGTGTGTTTCTGTTGGTGAGACGCGCTCTGGGTGTGTTTCTGTGTGTGAAGCATGAACACAGTGACAGTGACGGTTGATGTGTGAATAGGAGGACATTAGTGCGAAGAAAATGCTTTAAGATCAAAGGTTGACGCTTAGTGTACCTGTGGAAATTAATTTTGCCCTGGGGTTGGCTCCCCCACCGTACATTGGACGCGGCGTACGGACCAGCGGCATCTGGAGGTCCAGGCTTATCACCTGAGAGCTGAGGGCCCTCAAACGATAACAGAATAACACTGAAACCGCTGTGTAATCACGGGTTCACATTTATTCTGGAATAGAACAAGAAAATGCTTTGACATCTAAGGTTGAGTTCTATCATAGGTGAAAGATAAGAAAGGTTGAAGTCCTCGCTTCAGTGGTTGAAATTGTTGTGTGCCTGTCCCCTGACGAGTGTGAAATTAAATAAAGAGGGAATTTGGAGCCACATAGAGATAGACGGGCATAATTGGGTGTATTACTCTGTGGTGTAATAAAAAATTAAAGAAAAAAGAGAGAGAGTAAGAGGTGTGTAGTGGAGAATTATTGAGAAGCAGAGAGAGGAGTGTGTTGGGAGACTGGCGTGCAGTTTACGCTGTCAAGGTGGGCGTGTTGCCTGCTTATCTGTTTAACAGTGATGAAAATGATATTAAATAAATCTCTTAGTGTGTTAATACAGGAAGCTACGGACCTGGACCAACTGCCCCCACAAGCACAGCGGCCGAAGCAAGATTATAGTAATGGGAACCACACCCAGCAAGAATCAGCAGCTGTGGAAAAGACAGCAGCGAGGAGAGAATTAGAGGAGAAATGGAGGTTTTAAGAGCACATAAAATTGGGTTGACGGACTTGTGGAGGTTGGGAAGGCGTCCAGAGCATCACAACAAAAGGTGAAACAAAAACACACACAAGCAGAGAAATGTGAGAGAAAGGCTCCTTTTAAGGTAACGCCTAGTTTGAGAAAAAGTTAAAATTAACCTGCCTACAAATGCACACACATGCAGTGAAAAAACAGCTTACACTCATGAACACCTGAAGATTTTCCAGCAAGGTTAAAGCAGCAAAAATTAACATACACCTGTTGTTTTTTAATGATAAAGTTTATCCATTACTAACAAATAAACCCTCTGGGTTGCAGGACAACAATTTAACTTCAAGGAAAAAAAAAATAAAGAGACTGGTATGACCAACTAGTGATGAAATAACAAATTTAGTGGTTAAGAGTCAAACTGTGAGATGTTTTCTGAACAACACAAGTGATTACTGACGGAAAGAAAATTCTCTTTTGTGAGTTCAAACATGATCTTAAGACTTTGAACATGTGCATGTTGTCCTGTCAACTTGGTGGGTTATGAGTTGATTATATCATGAGGAAGAAAAAAAAAAAAAAAAAAAGGGGGGAGAGAAGGCTGACACAGGGCCTGGCCCGGTGTTTCTCCCCTCTCTTTGTAACACAGCCAACACAACATCATTTTCCTGTTCGTACACTTCTGTTTGTTTTTGTTTTGTTTTGTTTTTTTGTTTTTTCTCTTTATGTTTAATTACAGGCTGCTTTGCTGGCCCTGAAAGCCGAGGCTGACCTGGACTCCTGCTCTCCCCTCTACGTGACCCTGACCAAATGCTGCAACAGCTGGACCCACAACAACAACCTGAAAATGTCAACAGTGCTGCAGGAATGCGATCTCATGCAGCAGAGACGGAGAGCACTAAACCTAAGGCCCGTTTCACTACACGGGGGAAAATTCTCCGACAGCTTCAGCTGACAGAGCTGTGACGAGACGCCCGCCAAGCCCGAATGAAAAGTAAGGCCGAACAAAAGAATGCTGATCTTGATAACTCTGCATTCACACTGTGCAGGACAGTGATGGACCAACACGGCAGCGAAAAGGGCGTGACCGAGACCGAAGGACCAACTGAGGTCAGAAGGCACCTCAGAATGGACAAAAACACAGAAGAAGATGCAGGTTTCACCTGCAGTGAGCATGGACTGGAGAAAGGACTGCCCCAATTGGGGTCAGAACCAGGACGGACTGAACTTAGAACAGCAGCAGCAGCAATGGTGGCAAGCGGACTGAAAAGGAGGAGGGCAGGACCCCAGGGCACGCTTCAGGCTGTGGTTTACCCAAGACACCAGAACAGGAAAGTGATGAACACACACACAAACACACACGTCTACATACACTGACTCAGAATGAAGAGAAACACACACATGAACACATATACACTTATTGATTCAGTGAGAAATGACACACACACACACACACACACACATCGAAATGCTGATTCATTGAGAAGTGATCCACACACATACACATGCACACGCTTGTGCAATGAAGAGTGACACACACACATGCTGATGCAATGAAGAATGCTTTGCTTATGCTGATATGCAAAATGCTGCACACAAACATCCAAATATATAATTTTTATGAGGAGCCATTGATTACGTAAAAATGTGTTATATGTCACCCAAAGAGCATTTATGTAGATTTAAGGAATAAGGTCTAAAACAGTTTGGTTATGAAAACAATGTCTGTGCGTGATGTCTGTTTATGGCTCAAGGCCTTGACTGAGTTCCTTGCTGTGCTTCACACAGCCTGGTGAGCAACAGTGGCACAGAGTGAAAATGATGAATTAATAGTGTAAGTTTTAGGTCAGAGTACCACATTTTCTGTGATTGAGATTTAATTCAAGGAGGAACAAAGGTGCTGTGGTACCTGAGGTTCTCATTCCTACACAATGTTGTCCCGGCAGGAAGCAAAACTTTCCTGTGAATTTCTGGTTGTTTTTTGGGTTTTGCTTAGCGCTAGCTTGATTTTATCAGTGAGCTTTGGGTTGTTTTCTTTCTCTAAGAGAGAGAGAGATGGTTTTATGCTTGGACATGTCTGCAATGGGCCCTAGTTTGTGTTATTTTAGTAGTATTTTGTTGGTTATGTCTGTCTTCGTTTTTGTTACAGTGCACTGAGATAAGAACATCTGAGAGGTGTGATCCACTGGTGGTGATATTTTGTGAGTTCATGATTTAACAATCAGCTCTTTAAACCAGGCCTGAAAGATTGAAATTTAAAGCGCTATAAAATATTATTACTGTAAACAGTCGCAGAGTGTGCTTCTCCATGATTGTAATTGGCTTGGGAGAAATTCACTTATATGGGACACTGATTGCGTGGTAAGTCCTGAGTCTAAAAGGATTGCAGCGAGTCAATCCAGTTCAAAAAACAAGGAATTGTTTTCCTTTTAAAATGATGACGTCATCTTGCTGGTGATGGATGCTCGAATAGGTCGCGCGTGAGACTCCATTATCAGCAATATTCGGTATGAATGTGTGTGAATGAATGCATGTGACTGGACTGTGATGGACTGACTTGACACTGAGACAAAGACTGCACGGACTTTAGGATTAGTAAATGCTGACAAACAATTCACTCAGCCGGCAAGAGAAGGGTGGATGCTTCACTTTGTTTTGTTTTGTTTTGTTTTGTTTTTGCAGGAGCAGGAGGATAAGAGAGACTGGAGGAGGAGACGGTAACTTCACGTGAGAGTGTATCTAATGTACAACATTGGATTATCAAGGCTAGGGAGAGAGGTGTTTTGGTTTTCTGTCTCTTACAGAGAAAGGAACAGACACCAGACGACGTCACGGAGATATGAGGATTTTTCACAGCAGAGACAGACGTAGGGACTGCCGAGACAGCAACTGGGGTCAAGTGTCATGGCGTTTGGGCTCCTCGAGAAGATGGATCCCATAAATACAGCAATAACCAGGAAGGGGTTGGCGAAAATCTAGGAACACCAGACCAACGGGGTTCGAGAGGCTCTTGGCAAAAAGGGGGACACGGCGGTGACCCCAAAATACGCAGATCTTTGTTTGAAATCGGGGCAGAATAATCCCCTGATCTGTGCAACGACTAAAGGGTGGTCTAACCCCGGAGGTCGAAGAAAGAAGCTGAGAATCACCCAACTGGAAGATACTGGTAGCTGCAGCAATAAAATAAAGGTTAAAAGCTCCTTAGACAGAGGTTCTAGTCTGAGTACGTTTGAAAGGTATAAGGTGGCACCAAAATGGGGGTGGGAAACTGGAGCACCAAAATAAAGCTGTGGGAGAATTGGGGAGTAATGGGAGTGTCATCTGTATTTTGTTGTTGTAATCATAGTTTTTCTTGCATCTGAACTGCTAATCACAGAGGTCATCCTATATATGGTCGACCCGTTAAAGGGGGACAGAGGGCCTCAGGACCAAGAAGAACGTGGACCTTGCGACCCTGGAGTGTATGTTGTAAGTGATCTCTTTGAGAAAAGAGATCAAAGGGGGAATTGTGAGATTATTAGTAAAACATATGTTATTTTATGCCTGTAGTCAAGGTAGTTGAATTATGTTAACAGCTGTAGGACATATATTATCCTTTAGTTTAGATTGTGTGCTGTGTACGTAGTCTAGTTCCCATTATACTTTTGGGTTAAAAGAACATAATCATTTTGTAGTTCATTAGATAAGTGTGCATCACTCTGTACCCTTGATCTGCTGTGAATGTGTTACACTGTTTCTTGACATGTTTTACTGCTGCATCATAAAAAGAAATGTTGTGTGCAGGAGACCTTCTGTCTAGGATAGGAGAGACAGACCACATTCCATACCCCCACCTTTACAGAGAGCAGAAAGACAGGGAGCCGAGGTCATAACTTAGGCGCCGTGTGAGAGAAAGAATGTGAATGTTTAGGCTTTTTATGACTGGGTGGGGGCCACTAGAGGCTAGGGATGGGTACCGGTGTCCGGTGCCGTTCTGACATAAACGGTAGTAACCAGACCGAAAAGCAGCGCACATTTCGGTGCTTTATTTCAGTGCTTTTTTTCAGTGCTTTTTTTTCCTGAGCTGTGATGACCTTAGATTCTAGCCAATCATTTTACGTTTCCGAGGATAGTAGGCGGGCTCAGGTACGTACGTTCTTTTAGAGCAGAGCTACAGATTAAAAATGCCCCAGGCAAAGCGGTCAAAAGTCTGGCTGTACTTCACAGCAAAATATGCAAACTCAGCAGCCTGCAACAAGTGCTTTAAGCTGATACTGTGATACTGTCAAAGGAGGTAACACCTCAAATCTGATGAAACACCTGGCAACGCATGGCGGGTTTTTTTAAAAGCCGAGAAATGCGCCGTGTTTGATAGATTGCTCCGAGCACATCTACTGCGGGTGTGGTGCCTGTTATCGGACCCGGAGTTAGCAGTATCCCCCAAAAACCCGAAGAGTGGAGTCCTGGCCCCTAGCCCTGCCAGTGTAGCAGAAATGATGACGGATGATGATGGCAGCAGCAGCTGTTCTTCGCTGCGTGAGTAGCCTAATGTTGTTCGTGTGTAATTCACGTTGAGTAGGCTAACCACGTTATTACATTAATGCATGTAAGATGAACTAGCAAACATCATCATAGTTACATGCAGCTGTCTTCTTGTTTGATGGCAGATACTCCCTTCACCCTGGCCAAAAAGGCTAAAATGACCAAAGAAAAAGTGGAAAACAGTTAAACATGAGAGGTTTTTGGACAAAGTTTGTGTTTTTTCCATTGTTTAAGCACTGCTTCCAGCCAAGAGTGATACCATATATGCCCTATAGCTGCAGAAAAGGCTAACATTGTTATCTTTTTACAAAAAAACAGCTGAACATGAGAGGTTTTTGGACCAATTTTGTGTTCTCCATTCTTTAAGCACCGGTTCGAGCACCGTTTAAGCACTGGCACCGTTTCAAAAGTACCGGTTTGGCACCGGTATCGGATAAAGCCTAAACGATACCCATCCCTACTAGAGGCTATAAGAAGCTGAGTAACCCGTCACCATTTTGAGACTTGCTGTGACCCTCTGCAGGCAGGTCTCCCCATCATGATGGTTCTTATGCTCTTAAGTGTTGAATTGTATGGAAATAAAGTATTGTTGATTGAGCATTTATACACTGAGTATTGTCCTTCCTTCAGCCCAAAGATTAAAAGAATTGGGAGATTTTAACAAGTGCCATTTCTGGGAGTATTTTAAGTTGCTATACATCAATACAACCATTATATCCCAAATTTTAATCATATGTATGCACTAAGTCATCAGTAACTACATAAATTGCAATAGTGGTATTTTTACACAAATTTCTAGTTAAAGTAATTTCAGAGGTTCATCCCTCAAAACAGGAACAGGAACACAGAGAGAGTTATTCCCTGTACTAAGGACACATTCAGCATTGTGCAGTAAATCCAGATCATCCCAGTTAAATGATTACATGGATGTGAGTGTGGTCGTCAGAGCAGCACTGATCAGTGTCAGGTTATAATGACCAAGGTGTACACAAACACTAAGTTTGAGTGTGTGCAGTGAGACTTCAGTCAAAGCATTTAACTGAGGTGTGAAAAATAAGCTGAACTCTACAGCTTGTTGTGGTCCCCTGTGGCTTGACAGCCTTCCAGCTGTTCTCCAGCATTTTCATTTACAGTCATAAAATATCTCCACACGTTGCTCCTCTTTCTCTCTCTCTGCAGTCCAAATGCGTCTTCTGAGCGCATCTGAGTCACGTGACGGCACAGTAACAAATCCCAGCAGGGCAGGAAGAAGGGGGCGGAGCAAAGTGCGTCTGCCGCATAAGAAGAGGTGTTCACACAGACAGAGCTGCTGTTTCATCCACAGCGAGTAAATAGCGAACCTCCAGGAGAGAAACAAACTAAAGTATCGATCATATACCACTACCAACGTTTGGATCGATATCTGCATCGATCTGCACACCCTTGTCTCCTGGATCGTAGCTGAGATCAGCGTGAACCACGTGGATCTCTGCTCCCTGACCTGTTTCCTGTGTTTGGAAAGACTTCCAGCTTCATCACGGGGTTTCTCTCGGTTTGTGGGCTCATCTAAAGGTAAGCACCGAGCTAACTTCAACACTAGATTTACTAACCCTGCGCACATTTGCAGAAATCCCTTGAAACCAACACCTACTAGAATTACTGACTTTTTTATTTTCTGGTGCAAGTCCCGAGGTGTTAATCACCCCTGCTGAGATTTGTACAGGTCATATGCTCGATTCAAGGGCGTCGATTTGGCATCTCTATTAGAGATTTAAAATGTGACGTCATTGAGGGGTAAAACCGCAAAGCATTGTGGGTATCCGTGGCAAGAGGTAATAGCGCAAGCAGGCTTTCAATTGAAATCAGTTACACAGCGATAAAAAGAAACAAAAAATGCCAAGAAGCTGTTGTATTATTAACTGCACAAGCCGGGCAAACGACAGCCGCGTGAAGACGACGGGTAAAGCAAATGGTTTTTATCAGATTCCAGCGTGGAAGAGAAATTGTCCAAGCCATGTCTCCGAAGTCACGAAGAGGCAACGGATGGCCTGGACAGTAAATATTCAGCTTTGAATAAATAGTGAATTGTCCAGACAGGACATTGAGTTTCGCTTCTGTTATTACCACGGTACACTGACAAAAACATATACTTTTATTCACAGGATAAAACAGTTTTTTTGTATCACTAATAGCCCAGTATGGTTACATCATACAATATTATTGTCACTGCTACATTTCTGTGATGCGTACCAGAAATTATTTCCACTAATGAATTACCGTTCAGCTCAAAGGTCATATTAATAAACGGTTAACGAATGTGTATTTATGAAGACGATTTGTGAGACTGGTAAACTTAAGATATGTACGATGGTCTTTCGTTCTACACGGTGCATTTCAAGGTCCTGCACCCATCCGTCAGTAAACTGTACCTGGGCTACTAAACTTCATGAGTGTATGCACTCACTCCAAGAACCGTATAATTATAAATCTGAGCGTGGTGAAAGTGGGCAGGACGCTAACGTTTTTTGTCCACTCTGTGTGCTCGTAAGGGTCTAACCCCTTCACTCCTTTGATTTTTTCCTCGTATCTTTTCTTTGCCTTTTCGTCGAGTCTGTCTTTGTACGGTCTGGCATTGTTCTCCTTCGTTTTGTACATTCCCCTTTTTGGGGTCAAAGAAAAAGCAAGAAGGCATTGAAACCGGCAAATGCACGTTTTGCGGTGCTGCAAATGCTTGCATTTGATGCGGTATTTTGATTATTTTGCCACGGGATACCGGCATGCAATGCGCGAAAGTCACGTGGTCTGTCAATCTCTATATCCAGCGATTATTCATTTGTCCCCACCAATAATTTGATCGCTTCTTGTAAAAAAAAAAAAAAAACGAAAAAAAAAAAAAAAAGATCCGTCAGCGTCTCAGTCACCCAACGGTGCAGAAAGAGTTAAATTACGTTCTGTACTGGAGTCTGACCTCATGTGACAAATATGGCCAATGTGATTGGCTGAGCCTTTCAGGGAGCTCTGTTTAGTTTCAGCAGCGGCAAACCTGCGCTGAGAGGACGGTAGCAAAGAGGAAGAACCTGCATATAAGAAAGTATTTTTCAAATAAACCTGTAAGTCACTTAAAGCCAAACTCACTCATAAAATGTGTGCGTCATAATAACGTTACAAGCCATGCTAGGCTTTGGCCCGCATCAGTCTAAAATTGTATGCAACCATGAATAACGTGTTTTGGAAACTAACTGCACAACAGGCAGCTCTATTAGTTCTCCCAGTCTCAGAGTCAGAGGTGGGTCGAGTATCCAAAAATTGTACTCAAGTAAGAGTATCATTACTTAAAAAAAATTATTACTCAAGTAAAAGTAGTCATCATAAAAGTTACTCGAGTAAGAGTAAAAAAGTACTTGGTGAAAAGGCTACTCAAGTACTGAGTAAGTAGCGAATAACGGTTTGAAATGTCCGTTTTATTTTATAAATAAATGCTATCAGACAATCAAAAATAAATAAATATTCAAATTTTAGTATTTTCAAAAGGAATATATGTAAAAAGATCCACAAAATAAGGCACAACAATTCTAATTTCAAGATTTCAGTTTTTCACAACGTAAAGCTTTTTCAAGCAAAACCTAGTAAATCAGAAACAAATGACACAGAGATGCAACAGGTATAATCAGGAAAAGTTTATTCCCAAGGCGGACAGCAGGAATAAAAAAAAAAAACCAAAACATCTGTGCTAAAATTCCACAAGAATAGACATTCAAACAAAACTTATTTTGTATACTAAAATACCCTGAAGTATAGACAGTGGATTAACACAATGTAATATGTAAAAACTACACTCACAAATGAACACTGAAATCAGAGTAAAACTAATTATAAAAGACAAATACAAATTTCCACTATGTGGATGTACATATGTGTATGGCTCACTTTACCATAAATTGTTTCTTCAGTCAGTGAAATGGTGCTTCAGCTTCAGCAGCAGTTGGCTCTCAAGGTTCTTGCTGTGAAGCTGTGACCGTTTGGCAGTGAACAGGAGTCCTGCATGACTAAAAAGTCTCTCACAGATGCAGGAAGAGCTGTATTGACTTTGATCGACAGCTTCTTGATGTGAGGAAAGCCATGCAATAGCTCCACACCTCCAGTGAATGGACATGAAAGGTATCTCTCCAGTTCCTCTGCTACTGGCTTTCCTGACCCCATGGATCCATCATCTTCATCGAATAGGCCGCTGTTTGTGCTGGCCTCACCCAGCTCTGGGTCTAGGTGATGTCTGATGAAGTGGAGACCTGTGGAAAGATGTAAGGTTTTCAAAAGAATTAGGTCTGGTCATCATAGTGCTGTATACACTGCCAAGCTGCAGATGTTTGTTTGGAGCTAGCCTCCAAAAGCTGCCCATACACTGTGCGATTTTTGGCCCATTTTGAGACTACTTTTCAGTCGCGCAACCGTTTTGGGGATCGGCCGTGTTTTGCCTTAATCGTGTGTGCATCGTGTAGTATACATGGGGTAACGAAAAGCAGTTAACACCTCACGACCAGCTCCCAATCATCAATCGTATGGTCGCATGATAATCAAACCAGTTTGAAATCCTGTCGCCTCTCACACTGCAGCACAAACACAGAAATGAAAGAAAAGGTGGAGCGGCACGGCAGTGCAGCGTGTGGTCTGGACAAAAGAGATGGAGGCACAACTTGGAGGATGAGGCAAGCTCATAAGCGTACGAGTGAGTACGTAAGCTTAGAGCTGCCACCCAGGCAAAAGAAAAATAGAGCTGCAGTATATCACGTTATAACGTAAACAGTTTATTGTTCTAACAATATACCTTTCACGTTTAAACAATATAATATTTATATTCTATGAACGTGATAATTATGTATATTGTAATAACGTGATATTATATTGTTCAAACATTCAATTCAATTTTATTTATATAGCGCCAAATCACAACAAAAGTCGCCTCAAGGCGCTTTATATTGTACAGTAGATACAGAGAAAAGCCCAACAATCATATGACCCCCTATGAGCAAGCACTTTGGCGACAGTGGGAAGGAAAAACTCCCTTTTAACAGGAAGAAACCTCCGGCAGAACCAGGCTCAGGGAGGGGCGGCCATCTGCTGCGACCGGTTGGGGTGAAGAAGGAAAACAGGATAAAGACATGTTGTGGAAGAGAGACAGATTAATAACAGATATGATTCGATGCAGAGAGGTCTATTAACACATAGTGAGTGAGAAAGGTGAGTGGAAGGGAAAAACTCAATGCATCATGGGAATCCCCGGCAGCCTACGTCTATTGCAGCATAACTAAGGGAGGATTCAGGGTCACCTGGTCCAGCCCTAACTATATGCTTTAGAAAAAAGGAAAGTTTTAAGCCTAATCTTGAAAGTAGAGATAGTGTCTGTCTCCCGAATCCAAACTGGAAGCTGGTTCCACAGAAGAGGGGCCTGAAAACTGAAGGCTCTGCCTCCCATTCTACTTTTAAATACTCTAGGAACAACAAGTAGGCCTGCAGTGTGAGAGCGAAGTGCTCTAATAGGGTGATATGGTACTACAAGGTCATTAAGATAAGATGGGGCCTGATTATTTAAGACCTTGTATGTGAGGAGCAGGATTTGAATTCAATTCTGGATTTAACAGGAAGCCAATGAAGGGAAGCCAAAACAGGAGAAATATGCTCTCTTTTCTAGTCCCTGTCAGTACCCTTGCTGCAGCATTTTGGATCAGCTGAAGGCTTTTCAGCGAGTTTTTAGGACATCCTGATAATAAAGAATTACAGTAGTCCAGCCTGGAAGTAATAAATGCATGAACTAGTTTTTCAGCATCACTCTGAGACAGGATATTTCTAATTTTAGAGATGTTGCGCAAATGGAAGAAAGCAGTCTTACATATTTGTTTAATATGTGCATTGAAGGACATGTCCTGGTCAAAATGACTCAAGGTTCCTCACAGTGTTACTGGAGGCCGAGGTAATGCCATCCAGAGTAAGAATCTGCTTAGATACCATAGTTCTAAGATTTTCAGGGCCGAGTACAATAACCTCAGTTTTATCTGAATTAAGAAGCAGAAAGTTAGCGGCCATCCAGGTCTTTATGTCTTTAAGACATTCCTGCAGTTTAACTAATTGGTGTGTGTTACCTGGCTTCATGGATAGAGCTGCGTGTCATCTGCATAGCAGTGAAAATTTATGCTATGTCTTCTAATGATGCTGCCTAAGGGAAGCATGTATAATGTAAATAGAATTGGTCCTAGCACTGAACCCTGTGGAACACCATATTTAACCTTAGTGTGTGAAGAGGACTCTCCATTTACTTGAACAAATTGGAGTCTATTAGATAGATATGATACAAACCACTGCAGTGCAGTACCTGTAATACCTACAGCATGTTCTAATCGCTCTAATAGGATATTATGGTCAACAGTATCAAACGCAGCACTGAGGTCTAGCAGGACAAGCACAGAGATGAGTCCACTGTCAGAGGCCATAAGAAGATCATTTGTAACCTTCACTAAAGCTGTTTCTGTGCTGTGATGAGCTCTGAAACCTGACTGAAACTCTTCAAATAAGCCATTCCTCTGCAGATGATCTGTTAGCTGTTTGACAACTACTCTTTCAGGATTTTTGATATGAAAGGAAGGTTGGAGATTGGCCTATAATTAGCTAAGACAGCTGGGTCTAGAGATGGCTTTTTAAGTAAAGGTTTAACTACAGCCACCTTGAAGGCCTGTGGTACATAGCCGATTATTAGAGAGAGGTTGATCATATTCAAGATCGAAGAATTAATTAATGGCAGGACTTCTTTGAGCAGTTTTGTAGGAATGGGGTCTAAAAGACACGTTGATGGTTTGGAGGAAGTAATTATTGAAGTTAACTCAGAAAGATCAATTGGAGAAAAAGAGTCTAACTTAACACCGATGGTACTAAGAGTAGCTGTAGATAATATTACATCTGTGGGATGATTATTGGTAATTTTTTCTCTAATGATAAAAATTTTATTAGTGAAGAAGTTCATGAAGTCATTACTAGTTAACGTTAAAGGGATTGTTGGCTCAGTAGAGCTCTGACTGTTTGTCAGCCTGGCTACAGTGCTGAAGAGAAACCTGGGTTGTTCTTATTTTCTTCAATCAGTGACGAATAGTAAGATGTTCTGGCTTTGCGGAGGGCTTTCTTATAAAGCAGCAAACTATTTCTCCAGGCTAAATGATGATCCTCTAAATTTGTGACACGCCATTTCCTCTCCAGCTTACGAGTTATCTGCTTTAGGCTACGTGTTTGAGAATTATACCACGGAGTCAGGTACTTCTGATTTGAGGCCTTAGTTTTCACAGGAGCTACAGTATCCAGAGTCGTACGTAGTGAGGAGGTAAAGTTATTAACAAGATAATCGACCTCTGTTGGAGTAGCGTTCAGATAGCTGCTCTGCTCTATGTTGGTACAGAGCATTGAAGATGATAACAGTGGGTGGATTATATTCTTAAACTTAGTTACAGCACTTTCAGAAAGACATCTACTGTGATAAAGTCTACTCTCCACTGCTGTGTAATCAATTATTGTAAATGTAAATGTTATCAGGAAATGATCAGACAGCAGAGGGTTTTCAGGAAACACTGTTAAATGTTCAGTTTCTATGCCATATGTTAAAACAAGATCTAGAGTGTGATTAAAGTGGTGGGTGGGTTCTTTTACATTTTGAGAGAAGCCAATTGAGTCTAATAACAGATTAAATGCCATGTTGAGGCTGTCATTTTTAGCATCTACATGGATGTTAAAATCACCCACAATAATGATTTTATCTGAGCTGAGCACTAAATCAGACAAAAGTCTGAGAAATCAGAGAGAAACTCTGTGTAAGGCCCAGGTGGACGATAGATGATAACAAGTAAGACTGGTTTCTGAGTTTTACAGCTGGGGTGGACAAGGTTAAGCATCAGGCTTTCAAATGAATTAAAAGTCTGTCTTGGTCTTTCGTTAATTAATAGACTGGTGTGAAAAATTGCTGCCACACCGCCCCCTCGGCCTGTGCTTCGGGATTTCTGGTAGTTAGAATGACTCGGGGGTGTTGATTCATTTAAACTAACATACTCATCCTGCTGCAACCAGGTTTCTGTAAGGCAGAGTAAATCGATTTGTTGATCAATTATTAAGTCATGCACTAACAGAGACTTGGAGGAGAGAGACCTAATATTTAATAATCCACATTTCACTGTTTTACTCTTTGGTTCAGATGTGGATACTGTATTGTTCTTTCTTTGTGATTTTTTATGTTTAAGTTGTTTATTGCTGGTTTTTAGTTTGTTTTTTGTCTTTTTGGGAGCTGACACAGTCTCAATGGAGATGGGTTTTTGGGGGGGTAGCAGGAGGAGAGAAGCTGCAGAGAGGCGTGTAAGACAGCAACTCTGCTTCCTGGTCCCAACTCTGGATAGTCATATTTTGGGGGGTTTAATAAATTGGTCCATATTTCTAGAAATGAGAGCTGCTCCATCCAAAGTGGGATGGATGCCGTCTCTCCTAACAAGACCAGGTTTCCTCCAGAAGGTTTGCCAATTATCTATGAAGCCCACATCGTTTCTGGGACACCACTCAGACAGCCAGCAATTTAAGGAGAACATGCGGCTAAACATGTCACTCCTGGTCTGATTGGGGAGGGGACCAGAGAAAACTGGCATTGACATTGTTTTGGCAAAGTTACACACCGATTCAATATTGATTTTAGTGACCTCCAATAACATGAACAGTATATTGTTAGAAAAACATGCTTTTCACGTTGTAACGTGACATAGCTCTATTTTTCTTTTGCCCTGGTGGCAGCTCTACGCTTCTGTATCCGAGGCTTTTCAATGTGGCCTCACAAAATTATCACGACTACAACAACCATGAAGAGTTGGATGGACATTGCTGCTCAATCACAGCTGCCTGGTCAATGTTTTTCATTAGTAATTTAGCAAAGTTGATGGTGTGTGTGTCTGTGTGAGTGAAAGAGAGAGAGGGAGAGCGAGGGACAGATTTTGTATGATAAGCTTCATGTTATGGGCGCACAGTTTGAGCACTCAGGCCGCATCAGAGCATCAGGCCGTATAGTGTGAGACCTGCATCGTGACCTATGAACTTCTAACCTCTGCGATTTAATTGTACAGTTTGAGCAGGAGCGGAATAACGTGACTGAAAAAACTCGCACAGTGTTTGCCCAGCTTAATGCAGACTGTTTAAACTAAACAAGCTGCTGTTTCACATAATAAACCCTGTCAGCCGCAGTATTGCCTTCTGTTTAACAGTTAAAGCAGTAGAGACGAGCTGTTTGCATGTTCGTGGAACTCTAGCGTCATTAACCAGGCTAGCTGTTAGCTTACAGCTCACGCTAGCTAACCAGCGAGCAGTTAAAAAGACAGCTGAAGCTGCACAAAACACCCACAAACTTATCTCACTACAACGTAGCGCCGGAAATATGACTCGCAGCTCGAGCTCAACACAGCTGCTGTAAAATAAGACTGACATCCAGCTAACCACAGCTAAAAAGATATTTAGAGAAAACTTACCGTTTCATCAGGTTACGAGCTGATTTGTTTAACGCTGAGAAGTTGGTTTGTTTTGGCTCTCACTGAAGACACCGACACTGCAGACATAGCTGTTCTTTTGTGCTGCTTTTGAGCGAAACTGTCACGCCCGGAGTGGCAGGTGTGTGGAGATTATAGAGAGGACCCAAAAGGCGGCAGCTCTGGTGCAGGTGAGTCTTTATTTACTCGCGTGGGTACAAACAACAAAGGCAGGTGAACAAAACTGAAAAACCTAAACTGGGAAGAACTAACAAACAAACCTGAAACCCTGGGTCGAGAAACGGAGATGTAGGGAGAGAACACGGAGGGGAGCAACACAGACGAACCAGCAACTAACAGAGGCAGACACGAGGTTTAAATACACAGAAGGATAACGAGGGAATGAGACACAAAAGGAGGGCACAGCTGGGAGTAATCAGACCTGACGAGACAGGGGAAAAGTAAACTGAACACACTGAGATAAGACAGAGACTTTTAAAGTAAAACAGGAAACACATGCACGTAATGACACCGACTCAAAACGCAGACTAAACACAGGGATACACTGGTAGAAAAGAATGAACACTAACCGAGGAAGAACAGAACCAAAATTACAATAATAGAAAACACAAAACGCTGGGTCAAAAGGACCCAGGATCATGACAGAAACATTCTTTGTATGTGAGGCCAAAGGTGTTCATCCTCTTCAGCTCTAGCGTAGACTCTGCCATCAGCTCTTTGCTCTTGCTCTTGACGAAGGCGGTCGCATTTTTCTCCTCTCCTCCTCCTCCTCTCCCTTAGCTTCCCTGCTTAGCCTCTTGTGTCCTTGTCTAGTCTCGTGTTTTTTGTATGACTTTTCCCTGGAACACTCTCTCACAGTCTGTTTTCTAAAACCTAAAAGAGGAATTATGGATTTGATCAACTGGTCTCTGAATGCAATTGACACCCCTTTCTCAACGAGAAGTTTGGGCTTGGGTGAGCCTGACTGCTGAAGATTTCTACCTATTCGGAACCATGATAACAGGGTTCTGGCTGATCGGAGCTGGCTTGGCCCTGGCTTATCGAAGAATTAAGAAAGCGGAACCGGCTGTTCAAACCCCCACAAGGCTGCCCGCTGGAATTGAAACGATGGGACGAGGCGTGAGTTTCTCAAAATGGGCTCATTGAGTGCAGCACAGATAAGATCTTGGAAAGGCTACGGCTGCTGTGAATACTCAGAATAAGATCTCTGAGTGCAGACTGGATTACATCTCGGAAGGGCTCGCTCGGCATAACATCTCTGAGCGTAAATTGGATGACATCTCGGGGAGGCACACTGTCGTGAGTTTTTCAGAATCGGCTCCTTGAGCACAAGAATGACAACATCTCAGAACGCAAGTATGGCGAAGCTCACGGCTCTTCATCGGGAGATTGAGAGACCAGTGTTGGACTGTAGAACAGCTTTGAAATTCATATAAGCTGTTCGCACTAAAGTAAAAAGCACCTTCACTTCATGCGGATACCTTCTCGGCGCCAGCTGCGGTTGCAAGGCTGGAGCTGTACAACAACACCCTGATTACAGACTGTGTTTAGTCTGTTCCTTCCTATCCTATGCAAGGCCACCTGGGTTGGCTGTTAGACTGTTTACTTAGCCTGGCAGGGCGAAGGACACTGTCTCAGCTGAACTCTGGACACGCACACACATACATATACACTGATATGCACACACTCATCCCCCCTCCCTTTCCAAACGCCTTCGATGCTTATTCCCTTCCGATGCTGACGGTGGATCATGGAGACCAGCGCACAGGCTGCAGGCCCGGATGTACTGTCTAAATCGGCTGTCTCTCACCCTTTACCCGCCCCTGTTGCTTGTCATGTGTTTCTTTGGTGTATTAAGAGTTTTTTCATGTGCTATGTGCAGAGGTGTTTTTTTTTTCTGTTCTCAAACTGATCTCCCTGTTGGAGCTCAGTCTGGGGGGAGTTATTTTTTTCTCCTTATCTTTCCTCATGTTGTGCTTTTTCCATGTTATACCTCTCTGACCTGTCTTCCCCATGTGATGTTTTGTGTAATGTATGTATGGTCGGAGGGTAAGATGGCGCCGCCATTGCGTGCAATAGGTCGGCAGCCTTATGAAATTTCCCCCTTGTGGGACTAATAAAGGTATATCAATCAATCAATCAATCAATTTCTTCTTTCCGTGTGTCCGCTACTGTGAAAAGCTTGGGCCGCTCTGCCCGCCACGGGTTCAAACTGGTCATGTGACTGTATGGCCACGTCTCATTGGTAAAAAAAAGTTACCGGAAACTCCACTGACGGCATGTTATCTAATGTGTTAAACTAATTTTTTTTAAAGTAACGAGTCGAATTTTGCAAATGTAGCGGAGTAAAAGTACCGTTTCTTCTTCATAAATGTACTCAAGTAAAAGTAAAAAGTATCGTGCAAAAAAGGTACTTAAAAAGTAAATTTTTTTCAAAAGCTTACTCAACTAAATGTAACGGAGTAAATGTAGCTTGTTACTACCCACCTCTGCTCAGAGTAGCATTTCTAATTTTGATTGAAACTGTCAGAAAAAACAGCAGCCTCGAACAAGCCAGGATATTAGTTTAAAGAGGCTGTTAAAATTATACGTCTAACGTTAAAATGTTGGTGACACAATAATTTCATCCTAGTGGCACTGACATATTCATCGGGTTAATTTTTGAGACAAAATATCATGAGGTAGTCATGATTTTGCAAATATTCCACCTTGTAGTGCAGTTTGCACTACAATTGTTAGGCTGCTGATGTAAATTGATTGATTAGTGTAGATTTGACAAAGAATCTGAATTGACATGTCTCACTTTTTATATGGCACGAATCAATGTGTTTTTTTTATCAAGAGGCAATATGTCCTAGTGCAGTCAGAGGGGAAAAGCCAGGGCTAAAGGTGAGGCACATCAAGCACAGAATAATAATTTTGTGGTAATCTTGGATGAGTTTTATGGACAAAAACCACCAGTTCATTTAGTGTTCCCTTAGTGCTAATGTATAAGAGAAGTTGGTGTACTATAACTGAAGTAGTCGTGTCAAGATAAGATAAGATTACCTTTCGTTTTGTCACAGCAGAGAGTGGACAGTGCAAAGTTATATAGCAAAAATTAGAATACAATAAGAATAATATACTGTACACAACTGTACAGAATAGAATAAAATAGTAGAATAAAATATACATTAGAATAAAAATAGAATACAAATGTTATATACAACTGAGTAAAAATACCACTTACAACATCTTATTGCACGTGTGTGTGTTTGATCAGCTGCAAAAGTCTTTGTTGTGGAGTCTGACAGCAGTGGGGAGGAAAGACCTGCGAAATCGCTCCATCCCACATTTAAGTCCTTAAAGTTATATTATTTTATTGTCTTGACTGTATTTGAAGCTATTTTTATTTTTGTATGATACCTGATTTATATGGAATATGGCTGAAATAAACTAAAGTCTAAAATACTTAGTCATTTGTTTAATAGTAATTTAACACTATATAATTCACATATAAAACTATGAATTGTAATTTTAAATGGTTTGATAGCATGTAGAATAGCATATGTAGGCAAGTATATTTCTCCTTTTTTTTTATCAAGAAGCAAAGATGAAAAGGAAAAAAAAAAGAAACAGGGTGGGGTTCGGTGGTTGAAACACCCATCCCCACCAATCCCAAAACCAAATCTACGCCCTTGGCTCGATTCACATCCTGCTTTTGTTGTGCAAACCACCCAATGTCTTTGAGGCCTGGCACATTTGCTTTTGCACACACATACAAACACTTCAAATCTGTGTTTATTTGACAGTGTAAGACAAAAGCAGCAAAAATAAAAACTGTACCAAGAGTACAGTCTTAATGGCTCACTATACAAACAATCTGGAGACGTAAATACTGACACGTGTAGGGCTGGGCTATATCATACCGTTCACGGTAATACCGGTGTAATTTTGGGCAACGATAGGAAAATGAAATATTGCGATAGAATATGGGTAAAACGCGCATGCGCAGTGCGTATGTTTACATAAGCACATGGCGGCGACGCAGAACGAGAAGAGCGAAAGTGGGTCGTGTTGTGTGTCCACCTTATTACTAAATTAGGCAAAGCACTCTGAATTAAATCAGGACATAAAGCACGGTCTTTATCTTGCTTTATTGTCGATCTGACAACTAGCCACTTAACGGGGCCGCCCTCGGACCACAACATCCGGTTCAAGAGTCATCACATTAAGACATAGCCATATATCAGTACATGACAGGTCGTTAAATGAAACAGATGAACCAGAATTGGTTTGTAAAAATGCTGCAACTTCAGTGGTGTGTATATATGTATGTGTATACGACTGCATTTCACACTGTCCAGATCCTTTTGAGTTCAAGAAAAAACAACCAACACTCCAGAGAAGTCCAGTCAAACAATGATTTATTGATTACATGTACGTGGGAGAGGTCTGCAGCATCACTCACTTACAGAGATCTCAACTAGGAAGCACACATCACACTACTTTTGTATATTAAAGTTCAGCCTCACAATACGTAAGCAGATATCATAATATGCGTCAGTTTTTTGACTTCTATAACACTTAAAAACCGTCCTCATCGTCTCACACTCGATGTGTTTCCTGCTGTTTTTTCTCCTCGTACACGTCTCTGAAACATCCAGAGTACATTCTGTGCTAATCTCACTGAGCAGGCGTACAGGCACAGCCAAATGTCTCTAATCTTTGCCCTAGAAACAAGTCTAATATTTATCTGTGTCTGTAAGCGTGTTTGCATTGACCCTCAAAAGACTGAATGCCAACTCTCATGAGCACATTTGCAATGTGTGTATGAAAATAAGTATAAATACTTATTTAATAAAAGCTCACAAAATACCACTAATAAAAGGCCGGTTAGAATAATGTATTTCCCACAAATCACTGCCTCTGTTTGTATTTCTGTCACTGCAGGACCAACGTGGATCGAGAAGTCAGCGCTCTCAGGAGGCCGACAATTTTGTTGACGAAAGAAGTGGAAGAAAAAAATACAACCGTGACGAGTTTGGGAAAGATTTTACTGTGAAAGCTTCCCTAAAAATGCATCAGGTCATCCACACCAGAGAGAGACCGTTCAGCTGTGGAGACTGTGGAGAGTCTTTTACCAGGTCTGGAAGCTTAAAAACACACCAACTAATCCACAGTGGAGAGAGACCATTCAGCTGTGGAGACTGTGGAGAGTCTTTTACTCAGTCTGGAACATTAAAAACACACCAACTAATCCACAGTGGAGAGAGACCATTCAGCTGTGGAGACTGTGGAAAGTCTTTTACTCAGTCTGGAACATTAAAAACACACCAACTAATCCACAGTGGAGAGAGACCGTTCAGCTGTGATGAGTGTGGAAAGTCTTTTACTCAGTCTGGAACATTAAAAACACACAAACTCATCCACACTGGAGAGAGACCATTCAGCTGTGATGAGTGTGGAAAGTCTTTTATCAACTCTGGAAGCTTAAAAACACACAAACTCATCCACACCGGAGAGAGACCATTCAGCTGTGATGAGTGTGGAAAGTCTTTTATCAACTCTGGAAGCTTAAAAACACACAAACTCATCCACACCGGAGAGAGACCATTCAGCTGTGGACACTGTGGAAAGTCTTTTACACAGTCTGGCAACTTAAAAGCACACCAACTCATCCACACTGGAGAGAGACCGTTCAGCTGTAGAGACTGTGGAAAGTCTTTTACCCACTCTGGAAGCTTAAAAACACACCAACTCATCCACGCTGGAGAGAGACCGTTCAGCTGTGGAGACTGTGGAAAGTCTTTTACCCACTCTGGAAACTTAAAATCACACCAACTCATCCACACTGGAGAGAGACCGTTCAGCTGTGATGAGTGTGGAAAGTCTTTTACTGAGTCTGGAAGCTTAAAAAAACACAAACTCATCCACACTGGAGAGAGACCGTTCAGCTGTGACGGGTGCGGAAAGTCTTTTACGCGCATTTCACACTTAAAATCACATCAACTCATCCACAGTGGAGTTAAAGCGTACACCTGTGATCAGTGTGGCAGAGCTTTTACTCACAGTAGCAGCTTACAGAGTCATCTAGTTACCCACTCTGGAATTAAGGCGTACAGCTGTGACGTCTGTGGAAAAACTTTCAGCCTGATAGGGAGCCGAAATACACACCTACGCATTCACACCAGACATGATGTGTACAGCTGTGATCAGTGTGGTAAACAGTTTACCACAAACACAGAGTTACGACGTCACATGTTTACCCACACTGAGGAACGACCTTATAAATGTGACCTGTGTGAGAAGACTTTTAAATCTCCACGTTACCTGAGACGACACCAACAGATCCACACCAGAAAGACTCTACAAGTGCAGTTACTGTGAGGTATGTATTTATATTTTTATCTTGTCAGCCCGACTGTTTGAACCAACTCTGCTCATTAAAGTGTGTTAGCATGTTAGCAATTCTACTGCATGGAAAGGCAGCTCTGACTGATTATTCAGACTCTAATCACAGGTTTTTAGGGATAGTGTTTGAGAATTGTGTTATTGTTATTGTAGCATTAAACTACAGGGAGTTCAGAATTATTAGGCAAGTTGTATTTTTGAGGAATAATTTTGTTATTGAACAACAACCATGTTCTCAATGAACCCAAAAAACTCATTAATATCAAAGCTGAATGTTTTTGGAAGTAGTTTTTAGTTTGTTTTTAGTTTTAGCTATTTTAGGGGGATATCTGTGTGTGCAGGTGACTATTACTGTGCATAATTATTAGGCAACTTAACAAAAAACAAATATATACCCATTTCAATGATTTATTTTTACCAGTGAAACCAATATAACATCTCCACATTCACAAATATACATTTCTGACATTCAAAAACAAAACAAAAACAAATCAGCGACCAATATAGCCACCTTTCTTTGCAAGGACACTCAAAAGCCTGCCATCCATGGATTCTGTCAGTGTTTTGATCTGTTCACCATCAACATTGCGTGCAGCAGCAACCACAGCCTCCCAGACACTGTTCAGAGAGGTGTACTGTTTTCCCTCCTTGTAAACCTCACATTTGATGATGGACCACAGGTTCTCAATGGGGTTCAGATCAGGTGAACAAGGAGGCCATGTCATTAGTTTTTCTTCTTTTATACCCTTTCTTGCCAGCCACGCTGTGGAGTACTTGGACGCGTGTGATGGAGCATTGTCCTGCATGAAAATCATGTTTTCTTGAAGGATGCAGACTTCTTCCTGTACCACTGCTTGAAGAAGGTGTCTTCCAGAAACTGGCAGTAGGACTGGGAGTTGAGTTTGACTCCATCCTCAACCCGAAAAGGCCCCACAAGCTCATCTTTGATGATACCAGCCCAAACCAGTACTCCACCTCCACCTTGCTGGCGTCTGAGTCGGACTGGAGCTCTCTGCCCTTTACCAATCCAGCCACGGGCCCATCCATCTGGCCCATCAAGACTCACTCTCATTTCATCAGTCCATAAAACCTTAGAAAAATCCGTCTTGAGATATTTCTTGGCCCAGTCTTGACGTTTCAGCTTGTGTGTCTTGTTCAGTGGTGGTCGCTCTTTCAGCCTTTCTTACCTTGGCCATGTCTCTGAGTATTGCACACCTTGTGCTTTTGGGCACTCCAGTGATGTTGCAGCTCTGAAATATGGCCAAACTGGTGGCAAGTGGCATCTTGGCAGCTGCACGCTTGACTTTTCTCAGTTCATGGGCAGTTATTTTGCGCCTTGGTTTTTCCACACGCTTCTTGCGACCCTGTTGACTATTTTGAATGAAAAGCTTGATTGTTCGATGATCACGCTTCAGAAGCTTTGCAATTTTAAGACTGCTGCATCCCTCTGCAAGATATCTCACTATTTTTGACTTTTCTGAGCCTGTCATTCCTTCTTTTGACCCATTTTGCCAAAGGAAAGGAAGTTGCCTAATAATTATGCACACCTGATATAGGGTGTTGATGTCATTAGACCACACCCCTTCTCATTACAGAGATGCACATCACCTAGTATGCTTAATTGGTAGTAGGCTTTCGAGCCTATACAGCTTGGAGTAAGACAACATGCATGAAGAGGATGATGTGGACAAAATACTCATTTACCTAATAATTCTGCACTCCCTGTAGTATTACTTTAATGTTTTTACTCTTATCGTTTTTATAGCACATTAAATTGAGCTGAGTGTGATAATGTGAACAGTAAAATGTAATTGGACTTTGGCAGAGATGCTCTTTATTTCAGGTGACGTTCAGGATAAAAATGTTGAAGGACTGACTTACACTGTCTTTGTGTTTTTGTTTAGAAGCAGAGCGACACAGATGGATCAAGTTCTCAACCCTGTCATCGCTGTGGGAAAGACTTTTGTTGTGACCTTTGTGGAAAAACTTTAAGTCATTGAAGGACTCTGAAAATACATCAATGTAGACACACTGGAGACAAAATGAACTACTGTAAAGAATGCGGGAGAGGCTTCACCACTTCAAAGGACTTCAAACAATATGAACTCCTTCACAGTGGCGTTAAAAAGCATGTCTGCGATCAGTGTGGGTCATCCTTCATCAGTGCACGTCAGCTTGAAAAGCATATAAACGAGTCCACACATGAGAGAAACCATACAAGTGCAGACACTGTGACAAAACCTTTTCACAATCATGTGATCATACTAAGCATGAACACAGACACATGAAAGAGAACTTCATCTGTGAAAGAGTTTGAGTAATCTCAGTTCATACTCCACTCAGAAACGATTCCATGTTACAAATAAACGGTTACGTCTTGATTCCCGCTTTTACGTTAATCTTGTAAACAGTACATTTGCATAACGACTGAAACCGGCCCAGTGAATGAACAATGGGCTTGAGGTCAATTTCTTCATCATTAATATGCAAATTGTTATGAGCATTGATCAACAACCACTGGTCAATGGCCATGAGTACCATTCACAGAGTAAAAATTTGCATAATGATTATGAAGTTTACTGTTACCAATGTTCAAAAACATTTACTAAGTTATCTTCTCTGTGCAAACATCAGCGTGATGCAGGACTGAAATCATTGCCATCTCTGGATCACAGTGAATCTGCAGAGACAGAAAGATCCTCTTCTGGTTTCAGGGTCAGACTTAAACCCTTGAGATCAGGCTCCACAGAGTTCAGGTGGAGTCTTCTGTAAAGATCTGATGAGGCAGCTATGAATGAAAATGTGCCTCTTGTTACATTTTAAGCTTTCTAAACTGTTCTACTGTAGTGTTTGTGTTGAGTGGTTCGCTTTGTTCCAGCAGTTTGATTAAGAAATCTGTTTCCTGTTATATTGTTATTGAATGCATTGATCCATGTGTTCTGCAGGTTTTTTCAGCTTGTTTGTGTAATGAAATCCTGCAACAATTAAACCAAAATTTTATATGTTAAATAAAGAAATGTTTTTTTTTTTACAACTTTATTTGAAATTATAAAGTGAACAGTCAGTCATTCCAGTTCAGTTTGTACAGTAGACAAACAAGACAAATAACAGTAACAATATACAGTATGATGAAATAAGAAGGATAAATAAATAAAGGAAAGAGAAAAAAAAGTAGGGATGTGACAGACTTCATAACAACTATGTACTTTAAAAGTTATATTTGTGACAGCTCATTCATTAAACATCTCTGAATGAATTTCAATCAATGATAAACCTTTTTTTTTTTGAAAAATAAAGAAATGGTTTACTGACAAAGAGTTTGAGCCGTGATGTCATTTCCTGTATATCAGAGCAACACCTGAAGTGACCAGTGTTTAAAGTCAGAGTCAAATGTTGTGTCAGCATGACCTTGTGAAAACTGCTTGGCGATGCTTCACTACGTTATCTGCTAACTGTTAGGGTGTAGAAGGACGAAACTCCCAGGGTGACCAGTGGCAGGAGCTTCCTGATGCAGAGAGTTGAGTGTGGGGGATATAAAAGAGAAGCTGAGGCATCCCAAGGTTAAAGCTGGCATAACTGCACTTTAATGTTTGATTTGTGTTTTGGCTCTCCTGCGCGCAGTAATTAATAGCTTGAACACAGCAGAGCTTGATATAAAGACCTGGGTGACAACTAACTTTATGCTGCTGATTATACTTGGCCCTAAAATACCTAGAAATATGGTATCTAACCAGATACTTGCTCTGGATGGCATTGCCTTGGCCTCCAGTAACACCTTGGAGTAATATTTGACCAGGACATTAAACAAATATTTAGGGCTGTGTGATGAACCAAGTTGAAAAAGCAGAAGGAGTCACAAGAATTATTAGAAAAACAAAGTTTTCATTCATTTAACCCAAATATTATAATTTATAAAAGTAATTAATGTTAAGCTCATAGAAAATGTCAAAGAAACAAAACTGAACTCAGGCAAAGAACTGCAAACTTAACAAACCAAATGAGTGCACAAAGAAATATAACTGACCTAAACAAACATAACTGACCTAAACATGAAATGGCACAGAAGGGTAAATATATTGTCTGATCAGACCACTATGACACACGAGGAGTTTTTCCTTTCCAGTCACCTTTCTCACTCACTATGTGTTAACAGACCTCTCTGCATTGAATCATATCTGTTATTAATCTCTGTCTCTCTTCCACAGCATGTCTTTATCCTGTCTTCTTTCACCCCAACCGGTCGCAGCAGATGGCCCCGCCCCTCCCTGAGCCTGGTTCTGCCGGAGGTTTCTTCCTGTTAAAAGGGAGTTTTTCCTTCGAACTGTCGCCAAAGTGCTTGCTCATAGGGGGTCATATGATTTTCTCTGTATCTACTGTACAATATAAAGCGCTTTGAGGCTACTTTTCTTGTGATTTGGCGCTATATAGATACAATAGGGCTTTGGAGTTGACGTCACGCCGCAATGCATTGTGGGAGTGCGGCGCCATGTTCGGGGTCTATGAATCAAAACAGACACTGTGTTAGAACGACGATTACAAGATGCTTAAAAGCAGCTCAAAAGAGAATGGACTGTATAGAAACCGATTGCGTCCAGAAGCGAAGCGGCGGTACTTGCAGAAAATAGCGTGCATTGGAAATGTGGACCCGTATAAAATACGGCCGTGGATAGGGCTGCTCGATTATGGCAAAAATGATAATCACGATTATTTTCACTGAAATTGAGATCTCGATTATTTGACGATATTTATTTAACAATAACAATGTATTGAATAATGGCTTTAAAGATTGTCAAAAAATAGTATAAAATAGTGTGCAAATACTGATAACAGTGCAAATGTTTGCAATATAAAAAATAAATTTAAAATGTAAACATCTATGTTTAGTGAACTTTGCAGTGTTGCTCTGTGGTGCAGCTACGACACTCTAGCAAAGTTTACACACTATGTCTACTTGATCCACGTCTGACTCCGCGAACCAATAATGTTTCCACACCACTGAAGTTTTTTTTTACCTCTCTTTTCAACCAACAGCAGTCACTCTCCTATGGGCTCAAAATGTGGTCATAAATATTTTGTACTTGTAAATCAGGATTTGTGTGTGTAAAAAGAATTTGTGTGTGTGTAAAAAAGATTTGTATGTGTAAAAAAGATTTGTGTGTGTAAAAAAGATTTGTGCGTGCGTAAAAAAGATTTGTGCGTGCGTAAAAAAGATTTGTATGTGTAAAAAGAATTTGTGCGTGCGTAAAAAGATTTGTATGTGTAAAAAGATTTGTATGTGTAAAAAGATTTGTGTGTGGACTTAGCCAAAACCCCTCTGCAAGTCACAAGTACAATTTTGACCCTATTTTTCTTCCTGTCATCTGATTGGTCAATGTCATGTCAATCACAAATGTAACAATCCAATCAGAGAACAGATGGGTTTGGCTGTCGGAGGGCGCTTTTTTGAACTGCAGGTCTTTGAAGGAATAAATGCCCTTTACATGTTAACCCAGCGTTTTCCTTCATCACCACGAAGGAAAACAGTCTGTGGTCGCCCAAGTTTGGTGATTTTTGTGTCACAGGTCTACGTGCTTAATACAGCGCTATGGACCGACAGCGGGGGGGCAGTGTTTTGGAAATGACAGTCTTCATTACAAAGCTTTCTTCGTTATGAATTAGCATACATGTTTTTATTGAACATTTGAAGAACTAGCAAAAAAACCAGAAACTCTTGTAGAGGACATAAAGTCAGAGATAGAAACGACAAGGAGCAGGTGCATCTAGTACAGGTAGAGCTGCTGAAAGAACCCACAGAGCTCAGCAGCCAGCGCAACAAATTCTGGATCCTTTGCTTTTAGTTAGCAGTTAGCATTAGCAGCACATCCTGCGTCCGATGTGAAAGGACCTTTATGCTGCGCACTGTGACTCACAGCAATGGTCCCGGGTCAGCCCTGACTTTGTGTTAAACTAATCCTAAAGTAATAATGGTATTTCTAACCACTGACATACCACAACTTTATCCTTTCAACAGCTGCGGACCTAGCTGCTATCGGATATTTATATAGAGATCCTCCAGCTTCAAACTGTATTACCCTTCAAGGACCTGCAGTTCAAAAAAGTGCCCCTCCGACAGCCAAACCCATCTGTTCTCTGATTGGATTGTTACATTTGTGATTGACATGACATTGACCAATCAGATGACAGGAAGAAAAATAGGGTCAAAATTCGTACTTGTGACTTGCAGAGGGGTTTTTGGCTAAGTCCACACACAAATCTTTTTTACACATACAAATCTTTTTTACACATACAAATCTTTTTTACGCACGCACAAATTCTTTTTACACATACAAATCTTTTTTACGCACGCACAAATCTTTTTTACACATACAAATCTTTTTTACGCACGCACAAATTCTTTTTACACATACAAATCTTTTTTACGCACGCACAAATCTTTTTTACACATACAAATCTTTTTTACACACACACAAATTCTTTTTACACATACAAATCCTGATTTACAAGTACAAAATATTTATGACCACATTTTGAGCCCATACTCTCCTCTCCAAATAACTTCTGCTTAGCTTTCCAAGCTTCCCTCGGTCCCCAACCCCCGGGCCTCGAACCAGTACCGGTTCGTGAGTCATTTGGTACCGGACCGCGAGAGTTGAGGCTCAGGTGTGAAATGGATACTTTTCAGGGTTTTTATCGGTTTTCAGCGTTATTTTGTTATCGTTTTTATCGTTTACTCGGTTTCCCTTGGTCTTTTCACGTGTGTTATGAATAAATCTTCTTTTTTTCGGTACCGGTAATAGTTTTATTTTGTTGTATTTATCCGCGACACCTTAAAGGCCGGTCCATGAAAATATTGTCGGGCATAAACCGGTCAGTGGCGCAAAAAAGGTTGGGGACCGCTGCTCTTAATTGTTGTGACACGTGTTCGAAATGCAGAGAGGTGCGCTCGATTTGCCACACGGAGCAGCGCGACAGTAAAGCACGAGGGCGGGGCTAATAATCGACTCGGTCATTTTTAATGATCGTTGAAAGCCCAGATCGTAATGGTGATTAAAATTCGATTAATTGAGCAGCCCTAGCCGTGGAGTAGAAACCCTGTAGACCAACCGCTATTGACGTAGCCTGACATATTTTCAAATCTTGTCTGTGGAATCAGCGCGTACAAGTCGTCATTCAAACAAAGGTAAGTCAGCTCGAGTACTGCGTGTGAAATGCGTTTGATTTCCCTGCAAACATTCAGATTAGTGCAGCATAAATTCATTCATGAGGGGAAATTACAGTGAGAACATGTGGAGGCTGTTAGGTGGATAACATAGTGAGTTCAGTGCATTGATGAGACCTTGTCCTGAAGGATTTAGTTATTCTTTATGGTTAAAGAAATTGCAAGGATTTATTCATATTTATTATAAATAATTCTAATTATACATCTTGCTTCCATATTTGTATCTTGTGTCACTAAAAATACATTTGACCAAGATACAGTCAGAAGTTGCCATAAGATAGACTTCTCCTCATCTGCCCCAAAAAAGGCTCTTGATCAAAACATAAACAGACCATCCATATTGAAAGGTAAAAGGAGCCGTCCTCAAAAAAGAAAAATCCCACCTGCTACTGTGGAGGAGTTGTCATCGCTATAATGCCATAATGTTTTATATAGGGGTCTAGATTTATGCCTGAAGTGCACTGCCATGTAAATAATTAGCATTTACTGAATATGTACTGACTGAGTACCACTGTTCAAAAATTGAATAAAGAAGCAAACTAATTTTTGCTTCTTTTTTTTTTATTATTAAAACCACTATATAGAAAATCACATCAGTTACAATGTAGAATCCATGTCATTTATAGTTTATAAAAGACAAAATGTTTACATAAAATCATGACAGTGTTTACATGATATCACCCACTACTAACATTATTTACTGTATCTTTTGAAAGAATAAATTTCCACTATTTATACAGCAAAAGACTTAAGAATATTTAACAGGAGCAAGTTTCATTTTCCCTGGTTTTACTATAACACTGTTCACCAAACGCAGCAAACCTTCACCATCTTATCCAGAAGGGTCACCTCTTCACCCTCACATGGAAGAAGTAATCTGATTGGCATGGTGGTATGTTTGAAGCAGGTCCCTTGTGTAGCGCTGGAACCCAGTCGTGATGTGTTTCATCCATTTCATAGGCTGGTTTGCTGCAATAATGCCAAATAATTAGCAACTCTATAAATAGAAGGTGGTTTTGCAAAATCACTCAGGATGTTTGTTCTAATTTGCTATGAGCTCAGAGCGCATCGAAAATAAAACTAATAGGCTATAAAGAGTGATATGAACAGATTTAGAACTTACCGGAATGAAACTGTCTGGAGCACCAAGAGATATTAGGAGATGGAAGAGAGCTGGATATCAGCTCGTCTCACAGCGGCTATCCAGGCTAGACGTAACATCCGATACCTGAGCTCCTTGATGTTGCTTCCAGGTTGGGAAAGCATAAAAAGACAACCCAAGCTTATTCCCGTGCCGATTGTAAGATCGAACATTGCAGCCGACCACACAGCAAGTACGAACCATGGCTGTGCTTTTGCTCCTTCGTCGCTTGTGCTTAGACCCCCAACATGGCGGATCAGGCCAAAATCCTTTCCACGCCAACCCCCGTGACATCATGCTCCAAAGCCCTCTTGAATTGAATTGAATTGGTTCTTTAGTAATTCTAAAGGGTTAAACGGCTTCCTCACATCTGCTTGACCAAAGTGCCTCTATTGTTGGGGAATTCTCTATTGAGTTGTGAAAGCTGCTTGATGTCTCATCAAACCAGCAGTAAAAGTCGTTGAGGGCGTTGGCCAACAGTGGAGTGGGGCTGTGTGCTTCCTGAAGTGAAAATCTGGCATTTAAAGATGAATGGGAAAGACTCGCTCACAGCTGACTAATGAACATTTGCATGCATGCTTAAGAACTGCATTGACCCCATTTCACCCAAGGTTTAAAATTCTGCCTGCAAATATCAGAGGTGTAGTCATCTGTGTCCATATTTTCTCCAGCATACGGGGGATTCCCATCATAATAAATCTTTTGGTAAGAGGTGATAAAGAACCTAATCAAAATTTTCCATCCAAATTCCCTCCATCTTTGTGAGGTAGTGCATTTCCATTGTTCTTTCCATATTTGAGTCCATTCATCCTTTGTTATGCACACTCTTCCCTCCTTCTCCCATAATATCTTATTTGTAAAAAATGTATACAAACAGGAAATGTGTTTTTTGTTGACGTCACCACTAGGGATGCACCGATATCGATACCGGTATCTGGTATCGGCCTCGATACCACATTTTCTAAAGTACTCGTACTCGTTAAAAGTCCCCCGATACTGGGGACTGATACCACGGTCTGAGACCTGTCTATGTTTGAGCGGCATGTAAGGGGTTAATCACAGGCGCCGAGTGCCCGCCCCCAGGCCCCGGCTGCAGCTCGGAGCTGGGAGAAGGCGAGGCGAAACAAGTGAGCCCTGTGGAACTATTTCAAAGTGAACAAAGACGCGAAAAGAAAGGCGGACTGCATATAGTGCTCAGCTCAGCAAACAGTTATCCTTTGTCCTCCCTGGTGAACATGATGTGAGGAATCTTAGTACTCTAAAGCAGGGGTCGGCAACCCTAGGCACGCGTGACGGTAACGGTATAAACAATGAAAGGTGGTGGATTGGCCAGATGCTGGCCGGTGTGTAAAAATAACTCAGTTGTTTGGTGGTGGCATCGCGGAGCTTCCACAGATTCAGTAAAATTAACAAGTGGTGGAGGCGGCCGCCGGTCCGAGCGTCAGGTGAACTGAACTTCAGGTAAGAAGTTAATGACCTGCAGTCTATCTGGGTCAGATATAAACCAAGTTTAGGTGGAGTTTATTTTCATTGTGCTGACTTTTTACAGTCAGTTACAATAACTCGTACTGCATACTAGCTAGCATGACAGAGTTTCTATACAGCTGGGTGGGTGCTATGATGGTTCTGATGTTGAACTTTATTTTATTCATAAGGTTAGTTAGTAGAGTTGCCAACCGTCCTGTAAAAAGACTGAATCCTCCCGCATTCAGAGAAATTATTACGCGTTTCGTGTTGAGCTGAGAGGGAACGCAGTTTGTCCCGGACTTCAGCTACAATGAAAAAGACAAAAAGGTGGAGTTATTCTTTGTCTTTGCTGCACAGCTGCCTCTTCTTGTCACATTCTCTCCCCCTCCCTCTCCTGTTGCTACGTTAATCATGAAACTGATCAATGATCAGCTGATCAGCTTTTCTCTCTTGTTTGTTTATCGCCCACTTTGCGCCAGAAAGAGGAAACCGCCGGATGTCGCACTAAACAACAGCAGCACGTTTGATCAGCTGTTATTAGAATTATTTAATATTAATTTCTAGTATCAGCTGATGTTTGCTGGAGCCACAGCTGTAAAGCTGCTGGTCATGATGTCGGTTTGGATATCTGGTGAGAGGGTGTGAGATTATTCTGTTGTCATATGTTACCTTATATCTGTAATCAAAGTAGTTGAATTATGATATTGCTGTAGATCATATTATACCCCTTAATATAGAGTGTGTGATCAGTATGTAGTTTTAGTTTGCATTATACTTCTGACTTAAAAGAGTGTGAAAATCATTAGATCTATTTGATTGACCTGTATTACTCGACACTGTTGAATGTGTTACACTGTTTCTTGACATTTCATACTGCTGAATCATGAAGAGAATGTTGTGTGCAGGAGACCTTGTGCCGATAATAGAAGAGACGACCACATTCCATACCCCCACCTTTACAGAGAGCAGAAAGACAGGGAGCTGAGGTCATAACTTAGGCGCCGTAAGAGAGAAAGAATGTGAATGTTTAGGCTTTTACGACTAGGTGGGGGCTACTAGAGGCTATAAAAGGCTGAGTAACCCGTCACCATTTTGAGACTTGCTGTGACCCTCTGCAGGCAGGTCTCCCCATCATGATGGTTCTTATGCTCTTAAGTGTTGAATTATATGGAAATAAAATATTGTTGATTGAGCATTTATACACCGAGTATTGTCCTTCCTTCAGCCCAAAGATTAAAAGAACTGGGAGATTTTAACAAGGGAAACATGCAGGTGAAACCAGGAGATGTCCTTACTGAATCATCAGAGCTGAACAGGTGATGGAGAAACAGGTCTACCTTTTAGGTCACATGGATGAGTTGAAGGAATAACACCAGGATCCTTTTCTATGTAGCTGACAGCTGGTAACTGTGCAGGGGCAGGTCTAGCAAAGTTTTGCCAGGGGGGCAGTTAGGGCATTAACGGGGAAAGTGGGGCACAAAGAAATACTTTCTTATGTCTTGCTGTTATTAAATAATTACCTGAAGCTTACAACCAAAGTTTTTATCTGATGTAAAATGAATAGAAATCATACATATACCAACAAGACTGTACATCACTGTCACAACAGCATTTGTTTTCATTCAAAGGCTTTATGGCTTTAATACCTGGTGGGCCGGTCTCTAGTCAAAATGCCCGGGCTGTTTTTTTGTCCCAGTCCAGCCCTGGGCACGACACGCAGTGAATTAATCTGAGAAGGTGCATCAAAAAATAAATGGCCGCGCCAGTGGCGCACATCGCAAATCAGCTCGCATAGACACATTAGTTGTGCCTCTTCTTAATGACGGTATCTTAACTAACAACCCCAAGTACCAGATTCAACTTGTAATTGGCTAAAAATAACTTAGCCTACTGGTAAGAGGGACGTTGTTAGCTTTCCACATTCCGACACTTCAAAAGCTTCAGGAGCTTTCCGCTCAGCACAGCATCAGCACCACGGAGATACACAGATACATCAGTAGACTCGAGACACAAAGCGTTTTTGGGACTTTCAGGTGGACCAATGTTTTATTTTCTGATCAAACCACAAATCTTTAATGAGCAGCTGGATTTGTCTCGCATTAACTGGCTGAATTAATGCCAGTTAATGCGACATCGAAGCAGCTGGAATCCACAGCTGTGCATGTTCATGGAGCTTGCATTTTCACCTGCTGGACATCACTACCTGACAAGTTTAACTGTCTTCAGAACATTGCAGAGGCCTTATAGACAGTATTTGGCTCTACATATCTGTGTGAGCAGATTTTCTCTCACATGAGTGTCCTCAGGTAGCCGTCTGAATGCTGGACACTCAGAGACCTGTGTCTCTGAGTGGGAGACCAGAGATCACATTAACATGTGTGTCTCTGTATTAACAGACATGCAATATTGGCTTAGTTTATTTTTCTTATCATTCTTGTGAGGAGACCATAAATAGCATTTGTATTTTTTGTATGTTGTACAGTCCATTTGCTATTATGGATAAAAAGTGTCTTTTTTTGTTTCAAAACAGCTGATAACTATTTGCTGATAGCTGCCAACATCTGCGAACAAATATAATTCTATAAAGTGGTTCTATATAGTGTGTAACTGTTAATATAGAGCGTTATTAAATTTATTGCTAATGCAATCATATGGCACACTGACGTCTGAGGAAATTTTAAATGGCACTCGCCATCAGAAAGGTTGCCTACCCCTGCTCTAAAGTGTTATCCCAGTTACATTTTAATCTTTTTGTTCACCGGGGAAATAGTAGTATTTGTTAGTAATCCTTGAATATAACAGAGATTTCTGCAACTTTATATTACAACTTATAGAGCAGCAAAATGTAATCTTATATTTAAAACACTGACAGGATGTTCAAGTCAGTGCAGTACTTCTTGTGTTTAATAACCACCAACCATCTACAACTACAGACATAAGTAATTAGAGTTTAATTATCAAAAGACAAATAAATTAAATAAAAAAATTAGAAGTTGGACCTGGGGCTTAGCTGCACTTCTATGTAATAGCAATTTCAGCCACAAGGTGGAGCAGTGAGTCAGAGTAACCTTTATCTAATCAAGGAAAGAGCGCATTCTTATTTACAGTGGCAGAAAAACAAAAGCACTATATAAATACACATTAGTTACTTACAGTGAGAAATTATTCACAAGAAATGACGGCTGCCACTTTCCCCAAATTCAGACCATGCAATCCTCAAAGAAGGTGCAACAAACCATAGAGCTGCATGTCAGACTTACCAGGCCTCGTTTAGCACATTAAATATTAAAGTTCTCTAGCATATCGAGACTATCTCTACACAGCATAATATAATCCATATGTATGGGGTACGACCCCCCTCTTGGTTGTGGCATGTGGATATTTCTTTAAGACACTAGTAAGTATGTGTGATATCCTGACATTATGAATTGTAAATGTAGCTAATTTTGTAATATTTTTCAATTTTTCTTCCTACATTTAATCTTTTTGTCATGTTGTTTTTGTTGTTGTATTTAGTTTTTTATCTGTGTGTACTTTTTTAGTCTGGATGAAAAAGTTGGACGTAGCTAGCTGAGAGAGAGACTGAGAGAGAGCTTCGTCCATCGGGCTGTCAGGATGCTGACCATCTCTGAATCGAGAAGGGGGGCCCAAGGGTACATCTTTTGCCATCCTACAATGCTGTGATTGTAGCCATTCCCCACTGTCTGTGAATGGTACTCATGGCCATTGATCAGTAGACTTTGATTAGTTGTCATTGATCAATGGTCATAAGAATTTGCATACTAACAATCATGGAACTAAACCCCCAGGACATTGTTCCTTCAGTGGGCTGGTTTCCTTCACTATGCAAATGTACTGTTTATAAGATTGGGGAAACCTGCAGTCAGCTGAGACTGAAGAAGTCACTTGGATGAGTGACGAAACGTTTCTCCAACTGAAAATGTCCAGATGAACAGAATCAACATTTAGGGATTTCCTTTTGGATTTTTCCTTTTGGGATTCCATTAATGTGGGGGGGGCTGGCTGACCTCTGTTGACCTCTAGAAATTTTTGCAAATATCTTTAAAATGATAGCGACACAAACAAACTTTTTTGCAGCACAAACGTTTGACATCAATTTTGTTTGATTTGGGTAATGTGGGGGGGCTGGTTGACCTTTTGACCTTTACGTCTGTGAAGGTTCTCAGTCATCCAGGTCATCGTAGACTAAGGATCTTGGAAAGAAAAGCGTCTGGACTTCTTGAGTTGCTTGAAGACGTTTCACCTCTCATCCGAGAAGCTTCTTCAGTTCTAAGGATCAGTGGTGGAGAGTCCCAGATTCAAACCTAGTGGGAGCCCCCCCCCCCAAAGAGGGACAAAGGACCCCCTGATGATCCTCTACCTAATCACATGTGCCAAGGTGTGAAAGCGGGTGTGGGTCCTAATCAGCCAGAGTTTCGGGTGAGCTCATTGTGGCCCCATCCTATCATGTGATTTCCTGAGGTCAGATGGCCCAGGATGTGAGGGGGCGTTAAGGCGTCTGGGGAGGGATCTCAAAACTGGATTATAGATGGCAGACAGTTGGTGTCATAAACCACCGCCTCTGTTCAAAGATGGTCGCTCACAGTGGACATAGATGGCTTCTTTCCCTCCTCTTTCAAACCATCTGTCCTCTCTGTCCAAAATATGAACGTTGGAATCCTCAAAAGAGTGACCTTTGTCCTTTAGATGCCGATGGACTGCTGAGTCTTGTCCCGTGGAGGTGGCTCTTCTATGTTGTGCCATGCGCTTGTGAAGTGGCTGTTTGGTTTCTCCGATGTAGAGGTCTGGGCATTCCTCGCTGCACTGTACAGCATACACCACGTTGTTCAGTTTGTGTTTAGGAGTTTTGTCTTTTGGGTGAACCAGTTTCTGTCTGAGTGCTTTTGACCTTTACCTTTTCATTAATATCTTTAAAACAGAAGCAGCACAAACGACAATTTTAGCAGCACAAACGTAGCACAGTTGATTGACACCAATTTTGTTTGATTTAATTAATGTGGGGGGGCTGGTTTACCGCTGATAACCTCTAGAAATTTTTATTAATATCTTTAAAATGATAGCAGCACAAACGAAATTTTTTGCAGCACAAACGTTTGATACCACTTTTGTTGAATTTGAAGAAGGTGGGAGTGGGGGGGGGGGCAACTTCACTCACATCCTGTAGCAGCAGAAAAGGCTAACATTGTTATCTTTTTACAACAAAAAAAAACAAAAACAAAAACAAAAACAGCCAACATGAGAGGTTTTTGAAAAAGTTTGTGTTCTCCATTCTTTAAGCACCATTTCAAAAGTACCAGTTTGGTACTGGTATCGGATAAAACCTAAATAATACCCATTCCTACTCACCACCAGGGAACCACTGCTTTATATAATATGAAAATGAAGTTCAAGCAGATCCCATGAAACTTGGATTACACAAACACACACACACACACACACACACACCCACACACACACACACACACACACACACAGAGTCAGACTGAGGTCTCCAGTTATCAGCAGGTCTTCATTCATCTCTGTTCGGTTTCTGTATCGGCGGTCCTGTTCTTCAGGTTGGTCAGAGTTGTTCTGATACACGTAGAGCATCCTGTATGAACTGTCCACCAACTCCACTTTCGAGTCGTTAGGCCGGTTAACTTTAATTTGGAGGGGGAGTTGGACAGACTCCACCCCCGACTGCTCCACCTCCACAATGGGGACTGAGAGGGAAACAAAGCATAATGTGCGCTGTAAAAACAGCAGCATGAACACTGAGCACATTTTCTTTGACCGGATGAAGTGAAATATTTGCACTGAAAACATTTGAGTCCACTCTGACACAGAGCTGAGGGGTGTCCCATGAAGCGAGTGTTTATACACCTCCCTGCATTTCATTTTCAGTTACTATTATTCAGATCGATTCAAGTGTTTTCTGCCTCATTCAGCAGATTCATATCAGAATCAGTGTGATGCTCTTTTTCAGTAAGTTTCACTGTTTCCAGCTCACTGAGGAACTTTAGAGGCTGTTTGGACAGGATTTAGTGTAAAAAAGGTCACAACTGGGTATCACATGAAATACAGGTGAAAACTAATCATGTTCTGACCTTTGACTTTCAGCTCCACTTGTTTCTTCATCAGGGTTTTTCCCTCCTTGCTGTAGACGGTGCAGGTGTAGGTGTTGTTATCTCCATCTGTGGGGGTTTCAGGTTCAGACTGAGGTCTCCGGTTTGCAGGAAGTTTTCATTCATTTCCGTTCGGTGTCTGTAAACAGGGTCCTGATCTTCAGGCTCAGAGATGTTCTGACACACATGAACCTTCCTGTCTGAACTGTCCCTCCACACCACTTTAGTGTCTTTGAGGAACTTTTGTAGGGCAGCTGGACAATTCCACTCCTGAATCCACCTCCACCTGGGGAACTGAGAGGAAAACAAAGCACAACATGAGCTGTACAGACAGCAGCAGCAACCCTGAGAACATTTTCTTTGACTGGATGAAGTGAAATGTTTCCAGTCAAAACATGTTTGACTGATTCCAGTCTGAAATATGTCCACTGAACAAAGACAGTGTCGTCTTTGGTGTCCAATCAGCAGCACAGCTGACTGTATCTTAGCTCCGTGTTATTGTCACAGAAGCAAGACGCTCACTGGAGGAAACTCTGAACTTGGTACCTGAGGGGTATCCTATGAAGACACTTCAACATTGTGACAACTAATTTTACCCTCAAGCTTTGAACATAACCTGTTGCAGACCAGCTAATGTCTTAAAAAGAAGTCAGTTCAATAACTTCTGTTTTCTCAGGCTCTTCTCTCAGCCCTTGGTATTTAAATAAATAAATAAATAAATTTTTATTTATATAGCACCTTTCAAGACAGAATCACAAAGTGCTGCACATAAAATTACAAGTCATAAAAAGATTTAAAAAGACTAAACAAAAGAGGCAAAAAGTTAACCAAAAGCAGTTTTAAAAAGGTGAGTTTTGAGTTGTTTTTTAAAAACAGCTACTGAGTCGACAGTTCTTAATGCCTGGGGGAGAGAGTTCCACAGTCTAGGGGCCACAGTGGCAAAAGCTCTATCACCCTTAGTCCTCCTCTTAGTATTTTTTATAACAAGTAAGCCCAGATCAGATGACCTCAAAGACCTGGTAGGGACATCGGGCTGTAGCAGATCAAAGATGTAGGCAGGTGCCAGTCCGTGCACAGCTCTGTAGGTCAAGACCAGGATCTTAAAATCGACTCTAAATTTAACAGGAAGCCAGTGTAACTGAGATAACAACGGTGTCACATGTGAGTACTTGGAGGATTTTGTCAAAAGCCTAGCTGCAGCGTTTTGCACAACCTGCAGACGATCCAGAGAACCTTTGCTAAGACACATAAACAGCGAATTACAATAATCCAAGCGTGACGAGATAAATGCATGTATAGCAATCTCCAGTTCAGATCGAGATAAAATCGGGCTTAGCCTAGCCACATTTCTTAAATGATAAAAACAAGACCGAACCAGAGATTTCACATGCCCATCCAATGTGAAACTGGAGTCAAAGGTGACACCTAAATTCCTGACAGAGGATTTAACATAGAGTGAGAGAGGACCAAGGGCTTTCACTATCTGCGATAGAAATCTATCAGGGGCGCATACGAGGACTTCGGTTTTCCCCTCGTTGAGTTGGAGGAAATTTGCAGCCATCCAACGTTTGATCAAATCTAAGCAATCATTCAGATGCTGAAGCTTAGATAAATCCTCGGGCATAAAAGAAATGTACAACTGAATATCATCAGCATAACAATGATAAGAAATATCCTCAAAAGAGCCCATTATATGCTGGAGGGGGAGAAGATAGATTAAAAACAATAAAGGCCCCAAAACTGACCCTTGAGGGACACCATAAGTAAGGGAGGTAGAGGATGACCTAAAATCGGAGACTGCCACAGAAAAGGATCGGTGATGGAGATAAGAGGAGAACCACTCTAATGCAGTTCCAGATACACCAACCCATTTTTTCAGCCTTTCAATGAGGATGTGATGGTCAACTGTGTCGAAAGCTGATGTGAGGTCCAACATGAGTAGAACAGAACATTTTCCTGCATCATTATTCATCAAGATATCACTTGAGACCCTAAGAAGAGCTGTCTCCGTGGAATGAAATTGACGAAAACCGGACTGAAACTTATCGTAAATGTCATGTTTATCTAGAGCTGCCATAAGTTGCTTAGCCACAACCTTTTCTAGAAGCTTAGCAATTAACGGTAATTTAGAGATCGGTCTGTAGCTGCTCCAAAGAGAGGGGTCTAGTTGAGGTTTTTTTAAAAGTGGGAGAATAGCAGCGTTTTTAAAATAAACCGGAACTATACCAGATGCCAGTGAAGAGTTGATTAAGGTGAGCACACATGGGCCAATAGACTGGAAGACATTTTTGAATAATGATGCAGGTATAATGTCAAGTGAACAGGAAGATGCTTTTACTGAATTCACTAATTTCACTAGCTCAGGTAGTGAAACCGGAGAGAAAGTATCCAAGACAATGGGCCGGGATGGGGTAGAGATTGAGATAACAGGTGCTGAGTATGTAAAACTCATTCTCACGTTATGAATTTTTGCCAGCAGAAAAGAGAGAAAATTTTCACAGTCCTCGTTAGAAAAAATAGGGGCCGCAGGCAGAGCAGGAGTAACAATGTCACTAATGGTGTTGAATAGCACCTTAGGATTGCCTTTGCTCTTTGTAACCAAGTGTGAGAAATGGGCAGCCCTCGCATCTCTGATCGCATTATTAAAAGAAGCTAAAAGGTCCTTAAGATAGAGGAGGTGAACATTTAGATGAGTTTTCCTCCACCTGCGCTCCGCTTTGCGACAATCACGTTTAAGACAACGAATACTGTCATTTAGCCAAGGAGGAGATTTAGAGGCAGAAACACTCCTCGTCTTAAACTGACAGATTTCATCTAAAATAGAAAGTCAATAATTATTAAAAAGACTGGTTGAGAAATCAGGAGATAGCTGTAAGTTAAAAGCATCCACAAATTTCTCCACTGTGGAGGTGTTAATAGAATGTCAAATATAATGTCAGTATAACCTTTTAATAATATAAGTTTGCATATGGTAGAATGCTGCATGTAATCATTTGTGTTTAGAAGTATATAGTTGTTGGCATATTGAAAGAATGTCCCATCCTAGGAAGTCTGTAACAACGTTGTGTGCATTCCAGAGTGTTCTGATATCCACACCCACATCCTGGGAGCATGGGAAAGGACATACCTTGTCTTATTGTTTTATGGTAGGATTAACGTAGCTATATCTGTTTTACTCTAAGTGCATTTTGTTTAGATGAACTGCTGGACTTCCAGGCCAGCAGGTTTAGGAAGTCATTTTATGGGTTCACATACACACACATACACACACCTAAACATCCACATTCCAATGTAAAGAACAAACACCCACTGATGTATAAATAAAGACCAGGGCGGTGACACGACGCGAGTTTCAGAGCCCGCACTCCTGTGCGAGTTCTGTGGCTGCCCTTGCTTGCAAGTAACTAACTGCAGTGTGTGTTTCTCCTCTCTGATTCTCAACTGAAGAAGTGTTTTAGAATACATCTCTTAACAGGAGGAGTTTAAGATGCGAGAGCTAACCATCCGTCTGACAGGGGATAAAGGCTCATTAAAAGACAAGTTAAAAACAATAACATAGTGATCAGAAATAAAAATGTCCTCAGAGCAAATAAAATCAATATTCAAACCGAAAGAAAAAACAAGGTCCAGAGTGTGACCTTTGCTGTGTGTAGGACCGGACACATGCTGAGTCAAATGAAAAGAATCTATAATGCTCATAAAGTCTCTGGCGAAAGGGTCGGAGTCGTCATCAACATGTATGTTAAAGTCCCCAACTATAAGCACCCTAGACAGCTTCATAGTAGCGGATAAGAAGTCGCTGAGCTCCGATAAAAATAACCTGTTATATCCAGGTGGACGATACACCACAGCACAGTAGAAAGGATCCTTATTACCGATTTTAAGCATCTGCAGCTCAAACGAGCGAAAAAGTCCAGTTTTCACGGAGCGGCAGGAGAAACGATCCTGGAAAGCCACGGCAAGCCCACCACCCCGACCAGACAACCGAGGCTGGGTAATAAGTATAGCCATCCGGGCAGAGTTCAATAAGTGACGAATAGTCTACATCCCGCTGCCAGGTCTCAGTCAGGAATAAGAAATCGAGTTTTTTAGATAATATAACATCATTCAACAAGAATGATTTATTAGAGAGAGATCGAGCGTTAAAAAGCGCCATATTCAGTGAGCTAGAAGCCTCATTATTTGCAGAGGCTCGAGTTAAGGGTCGTAAATACACAGGGTTCGAGCCGTCACGCTCATAGAATCCACTCACCGAGGGAAGAAAAAGCCAGCCCGCAGAAGAGTCTGGATAAACGCTCCTAAGGTGGCAAGGTCTCAAAGAGCCGGGCCCAGCGTATCCAAACAGGCCGTGGAAAACAAGTCCCCCTCCATGGAGCTTTTCTGGACACCGGAGACAACGCACGCTCGACGTCGCTTACCAGCCAAACCATGCCGCCAATACATCCTGAGCTTTACTTGAATACCTCCTCTTCTCCCTCTCCTTCTCCGTGGTCTAGAAGGACCACTGAAATCGTCTGACAAGGATCCAGCTAAAGGAGGAGTCCAGCTTCTCGTGTTCCTTCTTCCTGATGTTGCTGCCTCTCGATATAACTATGTCTGTCACTACGGCCGTCTTGCTCTGCTTGTCCACCACTATTATGTCCAGTTGGTTAGCCATCACCAGTTTGCTCATGTTTATCTACAAGTCCCACCGAATCTAAGCTTCATTCTCAACCACCATATGGGGAGTCTCCCATTTTGACCTTGGGATTTCGGGCCATACTTTGCACAGATGTTCCTGTACACTATGCCGGCAGCTTGGTTATGGCGTCCCATGTAAGCCCTCCCTGTTAGCATCTTACACCCTGCTGTTATGTGCTGGATTGTCTCTGGGAGATCTTTACACAGCCTGCACCTGGGGTCTTGCCTGGTGTGATAGACCCCTCGCTTCTATCGATCTTGTGCTCAGAGCTTGTTCCTGTGCAGCCATGATTAGTGATTAGAATGAGTCCATGATTAGGAGTCCTATCAGGAGTCCTTGGTTAGCATAGGGAAGCAGTTAATAGGTACTGGCAGGCCAAGCTTAATGTGGCCTCTTGTGGCTGAGGTAAAAACTCAGGTGTGGGAAGAGTAGAGATGGGGTATCCGGTGCCATTATTCTGTTCGGTTCTGACATAAACGGTAGTAACCAGACCGAAAAGCAACGCACATTTCGGTGCTTTATTTTCCTGAGATGTCATACACTTCAGATTCTAGCCAATCATTTTACGTTTCCGAGGATAGTAGGCGGGCACAGGTACGTACATTCTTTTAGAGCAGAGCTACAGATTAAAAATGCCCGAGGCGAAGCGGTCAAAAGTCTGGCTGTACTTCGCAGCAAAAGATGCAAACTCAGCAGCCTGCAACAAGTGCTTTAAGCTGATACTGTGATACTGTCAAAGGAGGTAACACCTCGAATCTGATGAAACACCTGGTGACGCATAGCGTTTTTTTTTATAGCCAAGAAATGCACCGTACTGTTATCGGACCCGGAGTTAGCAACATCCCCCAAAATCCCGAAGGGCAGAGTCCTGGCCCCTAGCCCTGCAAGTGTAGCAGAAATGATGACGGATGATGATGTCAGCAGCAGCTGCTCTTCCCTGCGTGAGTAGCTTAATGTTGTTTGTGTGTAATTTACGTTGAGTAGGCTAACCACGTTATTACATTAATGCATGTAAGGTGAACTAGCAAACATCGTCGTAGTTACATGCTGCTGTCTTCTTGTTTGATGGCAGATGCTCCCTTCACCCTGGCCAAAAAGGCTAAAATGACCAACGAAAAAGTGGGAAACAGCTAAACATGTGAGATTTTTGGACAAAGTTTGTGTTTTTTTCATTGTTTAAGCACTGCTTCCAGCCAAGAGTGAGACCATATATGCCCTATAGCTGCAGAAAAGGCTAACATTGTTATCTTTTTACAAAAAAACAGCTAAACATGAGAGGTTTTTGGACAAAGTTTGTGTTCCCCATTCTTTAAGCACCGGTTCGAGCACCGTTTAAGCACCGGGACCGTTTCAAAAGTACCGGTTTGGTACTGGTATCGGATAAAACCTAAACGATACCCATCCCTAGGGAAGAGCTCAGTGAGGCAATTGAAAAAGACTTCTGGTTTGCCTCAAAGCAATTCTGGCAAACAGTCAAGTGACTCAGGAGGGCAAATAAGTGCTCTACTCACACGGTATATACTGAGTAGCGATGTGCAAAGCAGCCAGTATTTGTATCTGTTGAGGGGGGAAAGTATTTGTATTTGTATTCCAGTAAAATTCATAATAAGCGTAAAAATCCATTTTTTTGCATTACACTTCTAAATAACATTATAGTGTAAGTATTCTTTATTTATATCCATTTTAATAATTATGGACATGCAGTATTAGTTGATGTTTTTCCATAAATCCAGCAATGAACATGTAACGTGATTGAAAAGAAAATAACAGCCATCGCCTCATCCATGGTTAAACCAACAACTAATAAAATACCATTGTGAACATTATGAACCCCCGTGTCACTAACCCATGTCAGTCACCTCTTTCACACGTCACTCACTTGTCCTTCAGCCTGCCCAGCACAGATAGAAAAAGGTTGTTTGGTCACCAGTTATCCAGTACAAGGATTTAGGACCAAGACTGTTAAACCCTGAAATAATGTGTGGCAAATGATCATCTGTCAGTATTTTATGAAAATATTTCTTTTAGAAGCAGAGCTTAACTTACAGAAAATTGTTGCTAAATTCTAAACCCATCTATTTACACAATAAACACTATCTGCCTCATTTGACTGATTCATATTGAGATTTTGGGTTGAAGCAAGTAAGGTAAGGTATATACCATACATCTCCATTCCTTGAACTCAACTATCACAATTGGATATCATATGAAAAAGAAAAAGAAAAACCTGTACACAATGACCTTTGACCTCTTACCTCTGACTCTTAGCTCCACTTCTTTCTTAATAGATTCCTTTCCCTTCTTGCTGTAGACAGTGCAGGTGTAGGTATTGATTGATTGAATCTTTATTTTGAACATGTTGAAAAAGTACAACAAAATAGAATTAAAAGAGACAAATGAACAAAGCAAAACAAAAGGAAAACGAGCAACCACAACTCCAAATAACTTTCATGTTCAAAAGGAGCAGGAAGAAGCATAAGCTTATTTAATCCCACCCTTTTCCACTATCTAGTATCAATAGACTACAGAAATACCTCCTTGCAATTACATTATATGTCATGTGTTTTTTTTTTTTTTTTTTTTTTATATACATATATGTTTCTATCTATCCATACATACGTATATACACATACGCACATATACACATTTTCAATAACCCCATTAACACCTCAAGGATACACAACCTACAAATATATATATATACCCATACCAATATACCCGTGCACCCGCACACATGAAAATATTAGACAAGAACACCCTATCAAATCTCTACCTCTTCCCTGTACCCTGTAAAACCATATCCTTAAACCGCTTTTTAAACTGCGCCATGCTCGGACATTGCTTCATATCTTTACTTAGTCTGTTCCACAGCTTCACTCCACACACAGAGATGCAAAACTTTTTTTGATGTTGTACGGATACGAGGATGTTTTAAATTTAATTCCCCCCTCAAATTGTATCCCCGTTCCCTTTTAGAAAACATTTTTAGAATATTGTCAGGAAGCAGGTTATTTATTGCTTTATATATAATTTGTGCAGTAAGAAAATGAACCAGATCTGTGAATTTTAGAATTTTTGATTTTAAGAACAGTGGATTTGTATGATCTCTGTAACCAGTTTTATGGATTATCCTTATGGCCCTTTTTTGTAATATAAAGATTGATGATAGCGAACATTTGTAAGTATTGCCCCAAACCTCAGCACAGTAATTCAAATACGGTGCAATCAGGGAACAATAGAGAATGTGGAGTGATTTGTGGTCCAGAATGTGTTTTACTTTACTCAAGATTGAGACACTTCTTGAAATTTTGTTATGAATATGTTTTATATGAGACTTCCAGTTTAATTTATCATCTACAATCACACCAAGAAACTTATGTTCAAGTACTCTTTCAATTTCCACACCATCTAAATGAATCTGCACTTGTGCATTTCTAAGGAATTCCCAAATAAGATTATTTTAGTTTTACTTAGATTTAGCGATAGTTTGTTCCTGTTAAGCCATTTTTAATTTTGCACATTTCTGAAGTAATTGTATCCTGCAGCTCCTTTAGATTCCCCCAGAACAAAAATATTTGTGTCATCTGCAAATAATACAAATTTTAATATATCAGATGACTTACAAATATCATTTATATAAATAATAAATAATTTTGGACCCAGTACAGAGCCTTGTGGAACACCACAAGCAATGTCCAAGCATGATGAGGAATGGACACCCAGCTTCACAAATTGTTTCCTGTTACTTAAATAATTTTTCACCCACTGCAGTACAACCCCCCTGATCCCGTACCATTCCAGTTTATTAATTAATATGTCATGATTGATTGTGTCGAATGCTTTCTTGAGATCCAGAAATACTCCAGCTGCATACTGTTTCTGATCTATAGCATTCGTAATCTCCTCAATTGATTCGATTAATGCCAGAGATGTTGATCTTTTGATCTGAATCCATATTGACTGTCAGAGAGTAATTTATATTTATCTAAGAATTTGTCTAATCGTTTATTAAACAGGTTTTCTAGGATTTTGGAGAATTGTGGTAGTAAAGAAACAGGCCTGTAATTTGTGAAGTGGCGTCTATCCCCAGTTTTATACAGCGGCACAACTTTAGCTATTTTCATTTTGTTTGGAACTTTTCCAGTCTGAAATGATAAGTTGCAAATATATGTTAGAGGTCCTACAATTCCTTCAATGACCTTCTTGACGATTTTCATGTCAATATCATTACAATCAGTAGATGTTTTATATTTACACATGTGTCCAATGTCAATTATTTCTTTTTCCTCCACTGATGTGAGGAACATTGAGTTAGGGTTCCTATCAATCAGGTTTTCACTACAGTCTACTGATGGCAGTGACTCAGGAATTTGTTCTGCCAGTTTTGGTCCAATATTTACAAAATAATGATTAAAGCTGTTGACCTTATCAGCAGTGTTTTCCATAATATTGCCATTGTCGATAAAGTATTGAGGATAACTTTGTTGTCCAGAATTATTTTTAATGATACCATTTAAAACATCCCATATTCCCTTCATATTATGTTTATTATTGTTCAATATTTTACTATAATACTCCTTTCTACATACACGTATAATATTGGTCAACTTATTTTTGTATTTTTTATATTTATTTTCAGCATCTTTTGTTCTTTGTTTTAGGAATTCCCTATAGAGTGTATTTTTCTTTTTACATGCATTTTGTAAACCCTTAGTGATCCATGGTCTATCTGAATATTTGTGCTTTCTGTTGTATTTTATTGTTGGACAGTTTTTATCGTACAACTCCATGAATATTCTTAAAAATATGCCATATGCAATATCAATATCAGTTTCTTCGTACACGTTGTCCCAGTCCTGATTTAATAGATCGTTCTTAAGTGCATTCATAGTTTCTTCTGTCCTTACACGTCTGTATCTGAGTTGTTCCTCATGCTGATTTCTCTTATAATTAGTGTCATAAACTGCAAAAACTGGTAGGTGATCACTGATGTCATTAATTAATAATCCACTCACAATGTTGTTTTCCATATTGTTAGTGAAAATATTGTCAAGTAAGGTGGCACAATGTGGTGTAATTCTGCTAGGCCTGGTTATTTTAGGATGTAAACTCAAACTGTACATAGTGTTTAGGAATTCGTCAGTCATTTTATGCTTTTTCGGATTCAACAGGTCAATATTAAAATCACCACAGATAAACATAACTTTTTGATTAGTTTTAGAGAATACTTCTTCTATGAAGTCATTAAATACTTGAATACTAGAGCCAGGTGTTCTATATATACAGCTAATTATTACATTTTTCTCTTTTTCCTTATAAATTTCAATTGTTATACACTGTAAAATGTAATATTGTGTTTAATTAAAAATATTAAATAGGCTGAACTCAATTTTTATCAATTTGTTATTAGAACTCAATTTAAATAAGTTACCAGTACTTTTTATGCAAAAATGCTGATAAACTCGATTAATTTGAGTTGTCCTAACTTAGAAAAACGAAGTAAGCTGGAAGTTTTGCTTCTCAGGGCGGAAGGATGAAAGATGTGTTTTGAAAATGCCACGTGACTACCGTCCTCCTCCCTCCCGGATCAGTCCGCATGTTCATGGCGCCAGCATTTGTTATGGAATATATTGAGCAAACCTGGAGATATTATTGTTGTCATTGCTGTGGATCTTTACTGACTTGGTGAGTAAATGTTTACTCGTATTCAAACTGATTTTGTGGCTTCTCTTAGTTTAGCACCAGGTTTATAATCTTGCTAGCTAGTTAGTGTTAGCCTAGCGCGTTGCTGCTGCCGCTGTGCTCATGTTACTTAAAAATTAACACCACAGCCTTAAAAACCTTACATAAAACTATGTCGGTGAATTTTTTTTGTTGATTGTTTGAAATAAATAAGTGAGATAAGAGCCCAGACAAAATTCTTTGGGAGGTGCAGCCGTTAGGGGTGGGGTGGGTGTGGGGGTGAATATGCGAGCTCTCCGAAAACGTGGAAGCACTTTTGCAAATATGTGATATTTTGATAAATTAAGTAGATATTTGAGCATTACTCAGCTACATTCTCGCCTGAAAATATCTTAAAAGGTTATTTTGTGACCCAGAAAGGGTAGTCTGGGGAAAAGGAGGATCGCATTTGTCGGCCACGGTTGTCGGAGCCTGTGCGCACTTGTAAGCGCGGCAATGGCGGAGGAGCACCGCTGAAAAACGTATTACTTTTTCTGGGTCACAAAATAAACTTTTAAGATATTTTCAGGCGAGAATGTAGCTGTGTAAAGTTCAAATATCTGCTCGATTTATCAGGACATGACATATTTGCAAAAATGCTCCGACGTTTTCGGAGACGTCTATTTTTTCATGCTTTGTGGCAGCTTTAGAACATCTGTGGCATCTACTAATGTCAAATCTAGCCTTTATTTAACAACATAAGCGAACTCTATGTTACAATGATTGCACAGCCATTAAGGATCAAATCAGTTTCTGAAAAATGTTCTGTTTTTCTCCCTCTGCTTGCTTCTTACTGTCTTTGAGGCTCGGGACCAGCACTCCTGTTGTTGGACAGAAAGACATCAACTCAGTGGTAAGTGTTTTGGTTTTCCAATATATTAGTAACTGTCAGTGACATTTATATTAACCAGGCCGAACTTTAATCATACTTTAGATCAGCCTGTTTTACTTATTGTTTTATTTGTGCTTTGGTTTGGGGAAGTTGTTTCTTTACTGATCTTTTCCTGTCTTCTGTTATTAGACTTGAGATGTGACTGCACGATGCTGTTGCTTCGACTCCAGTTAATTCTACAAGACATGCTGTGTAAGTAAACAAACAACAACAGTTTGGTCTGCATTTCTTGAAAGATCACATCCCCCAAACTTAGTTTAGAGGGTCTACACTGTATATAGTGAAGTCTGCAAGTTTTCTAACAGCAAAATTTGTTTTGTGCCCAAATCATTTTGCACATCATTAGAATGAAAGTTATTGCCCATGTTTGCATAGCACTTTTTAAAGTTATTCTTTCATGACAATATTGTGTGTTGGTCACAGCTATCCAGACTGACAATTGGGACATTGAATGTCACCTCTCCGGTGGGGAGGGAGCCTGAGATTGTCTAAATTGGAGTCTGTTTTATACCAAATGCAGAAAAAATGTTTTAAGAAAGCAATTAAGTTCATGTTCCAAAAAATATGATTGTTTGCTTGCAGGACACCAGGAGAGATGAGTCCTCCGTCACAGATGGTGTGGTCAGTGAAGGTGGTCACCTGCAGGTTCAAGCTCATTGCATCTCCAACCCACATCCACTGCAACTGTACTTAAGGGAAGTTAAAGACTTTCTTCTGCACTTACATTTGGATCATCTCGATCCATGACAGTCATTCAGGCAGTAATGACTGGACTGGAAACAAGCCATCCTTAAAATATTACAACATTCCAGCTCCTGTGTTGGAATGAAAAACGAATGTGTTGTTTAAATTAGAGACTGCACTTGTGACAGAACAATAAATATTTTATGTTGATTATATAAGTAATGTAAGTACAAAACAAACTTGTGGTAGGCCTAAACTTATTTTCAGAATAATTACATCTAAGACTTTGTTTCGTTGTAAGATTATAACAGTGATGGCAATATCATTTTTATTCAGCAGAACAGTGTCCAGTATGTTGGCTGTTGTACTTTGTTGTGTTTGAAAATAAAAGTTGTGCTCATTTTAACATCATTACAAAAGTGTTGTTAATTATTTTTAATGATATTCATGGTACCACAAATTGTTTTTTCATTTAGTTGAACTTGAAATGTTTGTCAGTAGGTAAACAATTAGTATTGTCAGAAAGTCAGAAATATCAAGTTATTCTTAATACTGCAGACTTGCAATGTATAAGTTGTCCTAACAGTCATCTTAAGTAAGCTTTACTTAGTTTTTTTTTTTGAGGCAACGAGTTTCCATAATTTTTTGAGTTCTGGGAACTAACACGGCTGTGTACATTTTGAGTACAGTGTACTCAAAATGAGTAAGTTGTCCTAACTTGGTCATCTTACGTAAACTTGATCCAATTTTTTTGAGTTCTGGGAACAAATGAGCTTGTACAGAGTACTCAAAATAAATACGTTGTCCTAACTTAGTCATTTTTAGCTAAGCTTTACTCAATTTTTTTGAGGCAACGAGTTTCCATAATTTTTTTGAGTTCTGGGAACTAATTAGATTTTACAGTGTACATTCTAATAAATTATCAATTACAGTTGTCATACTTTCCACCACCTTGTAATTTAGGTTTTTATCCACATACACAGCTACTCCCCCTCCACTCTTGTTCCTTCTATTTACAAAATTCACTTCATATCCCTCCAGTCCAAAGTCCATTCCTTTCTCCGCATTGAACCATGTTTCAGAAATGGCAATGATTCCAAATGGATTTGTCAACTCATTTAGATATTCCTTTATATTGTTGAAGTTGGCATACAGACTTCTGCTATTAAAATGGATTATTGATAATTTATTTTCCGTGTTGATGGTGTGCTTAAACTGTTCATCAGTGAAGTAGCAGCAGTTACTGCTGATGTTGTAAAAGAAATTATTTTCCGGGTCTATATCCTTTTCTAAGTCTAGAGCATTATGGTCTGTGTATCGAAATGTTCTCAGTTCCAGATTATCATAAAGAGAATTCCAATGAGTTATATTGATATTGTTGCCGGATGCAGATGAAGTTCTTTTGGACTGTGCCATGTGTTGTGTTGTGTGTCACGTCACATGTGTATTCATACCTCCAGTGTAAGTTGAACCTCAGTATTTGTCCAGCTCCTCCATATTTCTGATGACCAATACTTTGGCTTGTTCCGTGTTCCATTGAGTTTAACGAATACTTTGCAGTTGGTGGTCCATGTATTTTGAATTTTTCCCTGTTTCTTCAAGTAACGTGCTTTCCTGGCAATGTCCGCATTTCTTTTTATCAGATGTTCATTCATGAAGACATCGGATCCTTTCAGTTTCTTTCCTTGTTTTAACAGTGCTGTTTTGTGTTTTCTGTTTGCAAATCTCACAATGATGGCTGGTTTGTCACTGTCATTTTTTCGGGTAGAGGGTGGCAAGCCTCAATGTTGTTATAATCCACTTCCACACCTTTGGACCGTAGAAAGGTGACCACTTGATGCTCCGTGGAGTTGACATCTTCCTCTCCTGGCCCTCCTACATTGTCAGCGGCGACCGCCCGGGCGTATGACCGAGGTTTGATGCGAAGCCTTGTGATGATAACATCGTTCATCCGGGTGTACTGCTCCAAATCCGCCACTCTGTTCTCCAGGTACGCCAGCCGCCGATCCTTCTCGGCGTTCTGGATGCGGAGAGCCTTAACTTCCTCGACCAGGTCCAGGATGGCTTTCTGCTGCAGTTTGACAGTAGAAATCTCCTCTGTCATAAACTCCAGCGACTTCTTAATATCGTCACCTTCCTCAGCTGACAGAACTTTTTTCGGGCCCATGCTGAGAGACGCTCTTGTAGCGTTGCCGTGACGACCGGCTAGCTAGTTGATGCTAGCGTCCTTCCTCTCACTCACCGCTACGGTTCAAAAACATCAACTTCTGAGTTTTCGAGAGGTCGCAAATGATGAGCCACCACTTCTGGACGGTTTCCCACCCACGCTCTCAAAGTTTTAGTATCCAGTATTTGTGTCTCCATCTGTGGGGTACTTTAGAGTCAGACTGAAGTCTCCAGGTTTCAGTAAGTTTCTCTTCATTTTTGTTCGGTTGTTGTAAATCTGGTCCTGTTCATCATGGTGGTCAGAATCGTTCTGGTAAACATGGACTTTCCTGTTCATTCTGTCCTTCCACTCCACTTTAGGGTCTTTGAGGAAGTTAACTAAAGTTTTGCAGGGCAGCTGGACAGACTCCACCCATGATTCCACCTCCACCTTATAAACTGAGAAAACAACAAAGCACAACATTAACTGTACAGACATGAGCAGCAGCTGTGATGGTCACATGACCTCCCTGTCCCCTCCTTGTCTTCTAGTCTCAGTCAGATTGTGTCTCAGTTTGTTCCTGATGTGTTCCTGACTCGTTCTTTGGTAACTAGTCTGCAGCGTCCTGTAAAGTGCTGCAGACATGTTGGATGAAGAGCAGAAGAACAGACAGACTGAGCCTCCACAGTCGGCCATGTCTCACACACATCAGCACAGAAACCATGAAGATCTCATGTGTCTCATGTAACTCTCAACTCTTTCAGCTTCTGGAACAAGTTTGTGTGAGCCACAGTCAAGGAGCCACCAAGGACACCTGCTAACCATCGGCATTATGGGTAGTGTAGTAGGAGACACTCACCTGACTTAAAATAGTATCGGAAATTAAATAAAAGACCTCCAAAAATAAGAAGAACCAGGAGAACCATGAGAGCTGTGGCCCAAGATGGAAATGGTTCTGTTGAGAAACATAAGAAAAGAAAAATAACAACATAACCTTTGATCTCTGACCTGCATCTACACCTAAGGCCTTTGACTTATTTATGCATCATTGACCTTTGACCTGCAGCACTACTTTCTGTCTCAGGATGTTTTTGTCCCTGTAGATGGTGCAGATGTATCCTCCACTGTCTCTCTGTGTGGGGTATTTCAGGGTCAGACTGAGGTCTCCAGTTCTCAGCAGGTCTTCATTCATCTTTGTGCGACCACAGTAAAGGTCGTCCTGTTTCTTAAGGTTCTCACTTCTGTTTGGATACACATGGACCATCATTAGTTCTCGATCAGAGCGAGCCCACTCCACTGAGGTGTCACCAGGTAAGTCAGGTCTTGTTTGGCAGGGCAGGATGACAGAGTCTGAGCCTTCCTCCACTCTTATCTCCACCTGCTGGTCTGAGTGGACAATAAAACAAAACTATCTGAATTGCAAAACATCCAGGCTATCATGCTTTTCCAAATAAGACTTCAAATGAGTACAAACAATTGTTTCTACAAATGTTGAAAGGACAGGCAGCTTAGTGACAGGCATAAAATTAGCAAACATAATTTGATCAATATCAGGTTTCTTAAATAAAGGTTTCACTGATGAATGTTTAAAGTTTGCAGGAACCACACCAAAAGACAAACTGCTATTCATGATGGCCAACAGTAACAGACCTATGCTAGGAAAAACCTGTTTATTAAAATCAAGGAGCAGCAGCATCTTGAGGGAAACCTGAGGGCTTGATTTGATGAACCATATCCTGTATGAATGCCAGAGTCACTTGCTTAAACTGGTTCAAAACAGCTGAACAACTGGCTGAGGCAGTTGGGGGAAAAACACAAGATCAACTGGGAGCCTTTGTGGTGGCAACCTCATCAATCGAAACTGCATTACACATATCAGGGGAGGTTTTGAAACAGACAAACTGTGAGGCATTAGAAACAGAGTATATAGTTTTGAACATCAGGCATGGGTTATGACAGTTGCATGCAATAATGTTTGATAGGTGTTCTCTTAAACAGTATTCTAATAAAGACGCCAACAATTTTACAAGATTTGAAGCGACCCCTGCAGCGTGTCCTTTTTCCACCTCCATTCAGCTCTGCGACACTCCAAGATGGTTTGGAAGAAGGAGCTGAACAAGGCACTAAGCTCCTCCAGATCAGAAGAACTAGAGTCAGGGGGAGATATTTATTTAGACTCTTTTCCTCCAATATATCTTTCTGAGTTAACTTCAGTAATTACTTCCTCAAAACCATCAATGTGTCTTAAGGCCCAATTTCTGCAAGAGTGCTCAAGGACCTCCTACCATTTATTAGTCATATTTGAATCATATCTAATAGTCTCTAATTTGTTCATGCAAAGTTTCACAGGGTTCAGTGCTAGGACCAATTCTATTAATACATGCTTCCCTTAGACAGTTTCATCAGAAGGCATAGCATACATTTTCACTGCTATGCAGATGACACCCAACTCTATGAAGCCAGGTAACACACACCAATTAGAAAAACTGCAGGAATGTCTAAAAGACATAAAGACCTGGATGGCCGCTAACTTTCTGCTTAGGTTACTGTACTTCTTGGAAATATGTTACTCACCAGCTTACTCTGTAAGACTAGTACCATTTAACTTTACTGGTACTGAAGTTATTTGGAATTATTTTGATATTTTGATGAATTGCTGACCAGGTTTGAGAGCCAATTATATAACATGCAGTTTGTTTGTAACAGATCTTAGAGGCAGGCGCTAAGGACAGGGGAAGCTCCAGAATTTTTCCATAGGGGTGAACATGTGGGGGCCACAAAAATATTTTTCAAGATTTCTGAAAAACTTCAGGACTGAAGTTTGAAGTGTGCATCATTGTTTTATATGTGAAACTTTCTGCCATGACGGGATTATTATGGAAACCCAGCTCCAGAGACTGTAATCCCAGCTTCCACCCACCATCTAGACACACCTCACCTGTCATCTCTGGCTCCACATCCTTACAACTGTGCCCCATCTCCACTTTATTTCTCTGGTAAAGAGGGTGGGCTGGCTTAACCTGTGGCCAGCCACCCTCTCACCAGACCAATAGCCAGGCTGCCCTCTGTCTCCTTCCCCACCCCTGCACCAATTCACCAGCTTCTTTGATAGCCAGCCTAAGGCTACAGGTAGGGCCCTGCCTGTGCTAACATCAGCAGGTGCTCAGGGTGAGGAACAGAAACATGATATGAGCCCTGCGTAGCCCCAGAGGGAGCAATCAGAGATCCCTGAGAAACCTGTGTAACCTGGGAATCAGGTGCATCTAGGTCCCAGCTAGTAACAGATTTTGTCTGCTGATGCGGGGTCCCTGGTGTCAGCTTTTGCCCTAGTCAACACAAAAACTTTTATTTGGTCTTGCCCTGCCCAAGTCTCTGCCTGCAAGCCCTGCTTGTCAGAGGAGACAGCATGACCAAATGAGGGTATCGATCTGTCTACACCCGATCCTGAGGGTCCTCGGTCGCCTGAGCCTGGGAGTCCTGGACCATCTCGAGGTGAAAAGAAGAAATGACAGTTCATACACAAAATATTTTTGCCCCCTGTTTTTGTGGTTAAATCTGCCGATAATTATTCAGAGTTAATAAAAGCATATGTATTTTGGTTCAGTTGGAGGTCTTCCAGTACCAAACCCTGGTGTTTGATGGAAAGCAGTTCACCAACAGTATAAACAGACCATAACCATGATAATAACCAACCAGCTGTGCTTTCCAAGGATGGATGCACGGTGTGCAACGTAAATGCTTTTAGCTCCCTCTAGGAGTGTAGGTTATTATCAGGGGTTTGAAAAAGAAACAATAACAACCAAAAACAACAACCCCACCAAAACAAAGCAAAATCTAAATCAATTCAGTGTCCAAACCACAAATAATATGAGAAAGTAACATGATGCATTATAGTGGTATATTTTTGTGCAGTTGATATTTTATACCTTTTAATGAGTGAAAAATAACTTAAACCAGAAAAGCTCATTCATTCAGTACAGTGTGAAATTCTTTTTTTTAATAATAACTGTGTAACACACGATACTTTACCACTACTGAATGTGGAGAAAGTTAGGACCTTGAGCTATGTTCTCTAGGAATCGACTAAGGAGCGAATGACACACAGCTAAAAGAACAGTCAACATTTATTCAAAACAAAAACAAAAACAGTCATTCAACAGTTCACAACAGTTCCAATGGTCCATATTTGTCAGTCCGTGTATTCAGTTTAGAGTTCAGAGTTCAGTGTTCAGAGTTCTTTTCAGTCTTTTCAGTTCAGGTGTGTGAGTGTGTGTAGTGTTAATGTTAGTAGTACTACCCGGGTAGTGTATTGTTCTGAGATCTCATAAGCTTATCTGTCAAGAAGTAACGCAGTTGTCACTTCTAAGTAGGCTGGAAACCTTTCCTGCATTGCAGCTGGGGATCCGGAATCCTGGCTCATGACTTTTTAGACTCCAACAAAAAACCAACCTGCACAGGGCAGTGAACATATTTTACATGAATATCATATAACAACTTAATCAACACTAGTGACCAAATGCCTCTCACTCTTTGTATATAACGACTTAATGCAATCAATAATAAAAATTAATCAAAGAACCTTAAAACAATTTCCACATCATACAAATTTAACTCAAATCTCATATTTTGTGAACAGCAGTCACATCAATCCAATGAATTGAGAGAAAGCACGTTACTGATGCACGAGGAAAGTGCAAAACGTGGTCGCAGTACTATTTAGCCAAAGACTGCTCATATTTATCATCTCATTACAATAAATAAAACTTACCTACTAGCTTTCAAAGAAATATTTCCGATTGGTTCAAAACATTCACAAGTGAAGAAATAAAAAGATAAGACAGCACTTAAAAGGAACACATGAAATTTACATTACACTTAGCTAACGATTAGCTTGCTATGCTAGCGTAGTTAGTCAACTCACCGGAAATGAACAAAAACCACAAAAACAGAGGTACATCGGCATCAACAAAAAGTGCCCGCGTTTCCCAACAAGCGGAAGAGTAAAATCCAATTTGTGTCTTCACACATAACCTTTTTCTTGAACAAGGATTAAAGAAACTCTCGGTGAGTAGCTCCGACCAACATACGTAGCCTTAGCGCTATTCTCCTTCTCTGTATCAACTCAAGTTCACAAGCACTAAACAATCTCATAGTGCCACCTACTGACATTCTTTGGGAACAGCAGTTCATTTTCATGAGGCAAATTTCAGGTGGGTTACATCCCTCCCCCCCTAAATGGGCATGCATCCCTGCATGACAGCAATCACTTTAAATGGTTTTTACTCTACCAACACATGGGGAAGGGTTTGAGTCAAGGGCATGTGAAAAAACCTGATCAAGACTGTTTAAAAGAGAATGCATCACTAATGTTAAGGGATTTCCCAAGGTGTTGTAGGTTAGTCTGCTAGGTTCAGTCCTGTTCCTAGTTGACCGCCTGATTTCTCTTGTTTCTGGAGGTTTTTCATCTTTAGCAACCTCTGCCTCCAATCCATCTCCATCACTCTCCTCTTTTCCATCCGACAACCCGGTTGGTTCAGTTTGGTACTGCTCCCGAGTTACATCAATAACCTCTCTCAGAGGTTCAACATCATTTTCTGGAGCTGGATCTATATCAGCACATGAATCGTGAACAGATGAATATTCCTCATTAACAATAACACCTGTTTCTTTCATTGGAGCGTCATTTCCAATGTCATTTCCACTAGAACCGTGAAGTGAACCATCACCCTCATCCAGCTCCACGGGTGCAGAATGAAACTCCTCTACTGCAGGGTTTAGATCAGACTCGTCTCGGTCCACACTTTGCTCTGACACAGACTCAGTTGCTTTGGGGATTTCACTGATAGTAGTGAAAGCCGGGTAATTGACTTCTTCGTAAACTACTGGAAAGTCATAAGCCACAATGTCATTATCACCCAGATAATGATAGTCTCCTTCAACTTCAGAAAATGGATTCTCTTTAGAGATGTCACCTTTGGGTGTCTCTTTCTCTGGACTTCCATGACTGGGTTCGTTTGGCACTGAGCATGACAGAAACCCACATGGTAACAGTAAGTCTCTATGCAGTGTCCTCTCAGGCCCATCTGACATGAGTGGAGCAACAACATATACAGGAGAGTCATTGATCTGTTTTACAACTTTGTAGACTGTCTGACTCCATCTGTCAGCTAGTTTGTGTTTCCCTCGTATTCCAACATTCTTGACAAGAACACGATCTCCAACCTCCAAGGTGGATTCTCTCACTTTTAGATCGTATCTTGACTTATTGCGTAGGGCAGTTTTCTCGCTATGTTCCACAGCAAGTTTGTAACTTTCCTGTAGGCTTTCCCTGAGCTTCTTCACATATTCACTGTGAGTTACACTGTCCTGCCTACTCACATTAAGTCCAAAAGCCACATCAATTGGAAGATTTGGCTGTCTCCCAAACATGAGCTGATAGGGTGAATACCCAGTTGTGTCATTTTTTGTGCAATTGTAGGCGTGAGCCAATGGCTGCACATGATCACGCCATTTTAGTTTGTCGTCTTCTTGGAGTGTTCCAAGCATCCCTAGCAGTGTACGGTTAAACCGTTCTACTGGATTACCACGGGGATGATAGGGGGTTGTTCTTGTTTTCTTTATGCCTAACATTTGGCATAAGTTTTTGATGACTGCCGATTCAAAATTACGGCCCTGATCACTATGCAACCGCTCTGGTATGCCATAGTGAATGATGAATTTTTCCCACAGGGCCTTGGCAACGGTCTTTTCCTTCTGGTCTGCAGTTGGCACTGCAACAGCAAACTTCGTAAAGTGATCCGTTATCACCAGAATATTCTTTGTTCCTCGGCTATCAGGTTCTAGAGACAAATAGTCCATGCACACCAACTCAAGTGGTCGACTGGTTTTAATATTTACCAGTGGAGCAGATTTCTCAGCTCTAGCCTTGCGGCGGATGCACCTTTCACATGTTCTGATTTTCATTTCAACATCTAGGAACATTCGGGGCCAAAAGAAACGTGTTCTCACAAGGTCAACAGTTCTTTCAAATCCCATGTGACCTACTGCATCATGAAGACTTTCAAGAGCTACTTCTCTGTACTCCTTCGGAAGCACTAGTTGAAAAAGAGTCTGGCCCTGGCTCACTCGCTTCCGGTACAAAACGTTATTTATTAGAGACAACTGATCCTGTACTCTTAACATTAGTTGGACTTCCCTTTCCTCCTTTTGCCTAAGACGATAGGAAAGGCGTTTTCCTGTATAGACAAGGTCTATGACTCTGCTTATTATAGGGTCACGCCTTTGTTCTGCAGCCCAATCTTGTTGGGAGAGTTGAGGAAGAGTGCTAGTACCAGTCAGCATGTCGGCTTGAACAAACTCGTCAGGTATCGCACTTGCATCCACTGCCAAACACTCCACCGCAGCAGGTAAGTAGTGGCAGTAGTGGTAAGTAGTGTCAGGAGATATGTATACTTGGTGCTTCTCGCATACAGCTTTTAGAGCATCCTTTGGAAATGTTGCACTGTTTCCCTCTTCTGTAAACTTTGCAATGAATTGCTTTACTCTCTCATCCTCAGCAGTTGTACTGTCATCAGTTTCAACAGAAACATGTGGCCGTCTTGATAATCCATCCGCATCCTGATTTCTTTTACCGGCTCTGTACTGTATGTTGAAATTGAAATTTGACAAAGCAGCAAGCCATCGATGTCCAGTTGCATCAAGTTTAGCAGACGTTAACACGTAGGTCAGTGGGTTATTGTCAGTCATGACAGTGAAGTCAGCTCCATACAAATAATCAGCAAACTTGTCTGTAATTGCCCACTTCAACGCAAGAAATTCAAGTTTGTGAGTGGGGTACCTTCTTTCACAGTTAGACAGCCCTCTGCTAGCATAGGCGATGACTCTTAACCGACCATCATCTTCCTGGTATAGAGCTGCACCAAGTCCATGTGAACTAGCATCGGTGTGTAAAACATAGGCTTTTCTGGGGTCAGCAAACCCAAGCACTGGTGCAGATGTCAACTTCTCAATGAGGGTCTTGAAAGCTTCCTCACATGAGGGAGTCCATTTCTCATTAAAAGGACGGTTCAGGTCGCTGTTTGATGATGATTTGTGGTGTTTCAGCTTCTTGGCAGGGACATAACCAGCTGTCAAATCATTCAATGGCCTAGCAATTTTAGAATAGTCTTTGACAAACCTGCGATAATAGCCGGTGAAGCCTAAAAATGACTTCAGTTCTGACAGGTTTGTGGGTCTGGGCCATGTGGTGAGTGCAGAGATTTTATCAGGATCGGTCTCCACTCCCTGTTCTGAGACAATGTGTCCTAAATACCTCACTGACTTTTGGAAAAAGTGACATTTCTCAGGTGAAAGTTTGAGACCAAATTCTTTCAATCTGTTCAGAACTCGCAGGAGCCTTTCTTCATGTTCCTCCAAAGTATTGGAGAACACTATAAGATCATCAATAAAGACCAGTACTTCCTTGAGGTTCATGGAGCCCATGCATTTCTCCATAACTCTTTGAAAAGTGCTTGGAGCATTAGTGACTCCTTGGGGCATCCTGTTGAATTCCCAAAACCCCATGGGTGTGACAAAAGCCGTCTTGTGTTTATCCTCTTCTTCCACCTCTACCTGGTAATATCCAGACTTTAAATCCATAACGGAAAACCATTTGGATCCTGACAGAGCTGTAAATGCCTCTTCTATATTGGGCAAGGCATAAGCGTCTTTGATCGTCTGGTTGTTCAACTTTCTGTAATCCACACATAGGCGGATCTGCCCATTTTTCTTTTTCACAACTACAATTGGTGAAGCAAATGGGCTCTCGGACTCTCTAATAATGTTGCTGTCGCACAGCTGCTCCAAATGAAGGCGGACAGCTTCATAATCAGAGGGATGAATGGGCCTTGGCCTCTGTTTAAAAGGCGTTGGATCAGAGAGCCGAATCTTATGTCTCACCACTGTGGTGTGACCATAATCAAGTTCACCCCTAGCAAAAACATCAGACACGGAATTCAGCTTCTCAGCAATCCTATCTTTCCACTCGTTTGACAGGGGTGAGTCACCAAAATCAAACTGGATTTTGTCACTTGATTTTACTTTGTGGGTGGTGTAACACTGAGCATGTTTCTGCTCTGAACTTCCAGTTCGATTCATACATTCAGACCTCGCAGGAGAAACTGAAAGTGGGACAGATATCTCTGCCAAAGGACGGTGAGCTGGCAGAATAATATCATGCGTTGTCTCGTTTTTTAGGAGAATGGGAACTTTGAAGGATGTCTGTCGTGGCCTTGACATTACATAGCTGGAAAATATCAAGCCACCTGGTAGGCTGGACTGGCTGTGGGGCTCGACTAGAAGAGTGGATCCAGGGCCTGCACAGACATTTCTGACACGTCCATTTAAGGCTATTTTCTGACCAGCTGGAATTACTATGTTGGTTTTACATTGTGACTTGACTGTCCCCACAAAACTATCAGTTTTTGTTTTACTCCTGTAGATAGCATACAGATGTCTAAGGAGAGGGGCATAAGTACAATGCTCAGGAATGGTCATTTGCTCATTGAAGTCCTCATACAAGACGTCGAGGGCATTTGTACCAATGAGGACTGGAATTTCTGAATTTGCTCTGTGATCTGGGACAATTAAAGCTAGAACAGTTACAACCCTGTCCTTCCCTGTGAAACTCTGTGGAAAAGTGATGTCAACTTCAATGTACCCAAGATAAGGGACAATTTGGCCTGCAGCACCTTCAATTTCTAACAGATCATTTAATGGCAAAAGAGGATGAGAAGGTAAGTGGGTCAACTGAAATGATTTTGAAATTGTGGTAACCTGAGACCCTGAATCAATGAGGCAACTATGTGATAGTTCCCCAATCTTAACCTCTGCAAGAGACCTCGATCCGACTAATCTATTTGGAAGGTAATTCGGAATGCATTCAGCGTGTTGTTGTTTACTTTGACATCTCTGTTCTGACTTGGGACTCTTGTGAATGTTCTTGGTTCCCGTATGTCCCATTACCGGAACCTGCTCCAGTTTAAAGCTTGACCCTGCTGCTGGGCTTTCCATTCTTCCTGTCTGGCTTTTAGTTCTTTGTACTTTTGATCAACCACAGCCTTATTTATAGCATTTTCGCAGTTCCTGGCTATGTGACCGTCTTCACCGCACCTAAAACAGAACCAAGCCTTGGGCTCAGCTCTCACTTGGGTTCGTGGTGGAATTTGGTGTACCAGAGTTTCAATTACAGGTGCGGGTGGCTCTTGTGTTTTTTCCATTGCTTTAACTTGTCGCTTTCTTTGCTTTTTAGATGGCTTTGTCATCAGTTGCAATTGCAGTTCTGCAACCTGCTTCTTTAGACTCTCAGTTTCAGAGATATAGGCCTGCAATACACTTGCACTTGGGTCAGTGTGATGTGGGAAGTCAGGGACAGAATGCATGTGCGCAATTGGCTTTGTCTTGGTAGGCCCAAATTGATGTTGCATCCGGTCCAGTTTAGAAGCCCTTCTGTCCTCTTCGGTCCTCAGCTCTAGCAGAAGCTCTGCAAACTCAGGCGTGGTCTCTTTCTTTAGTTCTAGTTGCAGGACCAAGTTATGGTCCCAACAACCCCGTTTGAACTGCTTTAGCAAATGTCGGCTTGCATCTGCTGGAATCACACCATTCCTGCTTACAGCAGTGTTAAGGAGAGCTTGCAGCCTCTGTAGATAATCAGAAGCTTTCTCACCTGGATTTTGATTTGTGTTCAGGAACCTTGCAAATATCTCCTCACCATCCTCAACAAGACCATATGCAGAATCTAACAGCCTGACATATTCTCGTGGATGTGCTGAATAACCAAGTTGCTTCACAACATCTGATGCTGGGGGAAGAAGACTCTCTAGTATTTTCCTTCGCTGAATGTCAACTGGAGTGCCATCACTGAACATTAGTTCAACATGTAAACACCATGTTTCAAAATCCACTTCTCCGGGGGGTTTTGGCACACGGCCTGAGAATGAGCGTAACCATTTGGACTGGCTATGTGTAGCGACAGAGTCATTTCTGATTACATGTTCCACTACTATACGCTGTATCTCTGGTGGGTTAGTTACTTCATCTGTCACCACTGGAAGTTTGGTTGGAGTAGTCTTTGGTTTAACAACTCTACAAGTCTGAGATTTGGCTGAATGGGTGACTGGCTGGGATGTAAGGGGCCGTCGGTGGTCGTACTTTAGCTTTGCTGTCTTTATCAAGGGTGTAGTACTGTGGTCAGAATAACTGTCAACATTTTCATCACTTGAGTCAGACAAAACAGGATCTGGCTCTGGAGTTTGATGGAGTGCTGGCATTCCAATGCGACTAGCCTGCCATTTTACATTCTTGTTGGTCACATTTTCAATCTCAAGGGGAAAATCTGACTCGTTATCCCCCATTGTAATCTCTGACTCAAACTCAGCAATAACAGTTTCCCCACACTCTGGTTGTGCATTTGGGACCCTCAGAATCCTTGTTACCACCCCATACTTCTCCAAGGAAGCAATGATATCAGCATCAGAATCTAGACTAGTAACTCCAGTAATACTGATGGACCGTTTAAAATCCACCCCGTAGTTCTGTGCTAAATCCATCACTTTTCAATGTTGTCTTAATTGAAAGCTTATCACAATAAATCACAATTTCACAATTAACAATACTATTGCAGAATGCTGTAATTTCAATATTAGCTGTGTCTTAATCGCTCCTGGCTGGCTCGCCACAAAAGGATACTATGTAACACACGATACTTTACCACTACTGAATGTGGAGAAAGTTAGGACCTTGAGCTATGTTCTCTAGGAATCGACTAAGGAGCGAATGACACACAGCTAAAAGAACAGTCAACATTTATTCAAAACAAAAACAAAAACAGTCATTCAACAGTTCACAACAGTTCCAATGGTCCATATTTGTCAGTCCGTGTATTCAGTTTAGAGTTCAGAGTTCAGTGTTCAGAGTTCTTTTCAGTCTTTTCAGTTCAGGTGTGTGAGTGTGTGTAGTGTTAATGTTAGTAGTACTACCCGGGTAGTGTATTGTTCTGAGATCTCATAAGCTTATCTGTCAAGAAGTAACGCAGTTGTCACTTCTAAGTAGGCTGGAAACCTTTCCTGCATTGCAGCTGGGGATCCGGAATCCTGGCTCGCGACTTTAGACTCCAACAAAAAAACCAACCTGCACAGGGCAGTGAACATATTTTACATGAATATCATATAACAACTTAATCAACACTAGTGACCAAATGCCTCTCACTCTTTGTATATAACGACTTAATGCAATCAATAATAAAAATTAATCAAAGAACCTTAAAACAATTTCCACATCATACAAATTTAACTCAAATCTCATATTTTGTGAACAGCAGTCACATCAATCCAATGAATTGAGAGAAAGCACGTTACTGATGCACGAGGAAAGTGCAAAACGTGGTCGCAGTACTATTTAGCCAAAGACTGCTCATATTTATCATCTCATTACAATAAATAAAACTTACCTACTAGCTTTCAAAGAAATATTTCCGATTGGTTCAAAACATTCACAAGTGAAGAAATAAAAGATAAGACAGCACTTAAAAGGAACACATGAAATTTACATTACACTTAGCTAACGATTAGCTTGCTATGCTAGCGTAGTTAGTCAACTCACCGGAAATGAACAAAAACCACAAAAACAGAGGTACATCGGCATCAACAAAAAGTGCCCGCGTTTCCCAACAAGCGGAAGAGTAAAATCCAATTTGCGTCTTCACACATAACCTTTTTCTTGAACAAGGATTAAAGAAACTCTCGGTGAGTAGCTCCGACCAACATACGTAGCCTTAGCGCTATTCTCCTTCTCTGTATCAACTCAAGTTCACAAGCACTAAACAATCTCATAGTGCCACCTACTGACATTCTTTGGGAACAGCAGTTCATTTTCATGAGGCAAATTTCAGGTGGGTTACAACTGTATTAAATCCCTTTATTTTCTCATAAATATGGTAAGCAATTGTTTTTTAAATAATCAGTTGCAGTTAATTGCTGACCTTTGACCTTTAGCTGTACATTTCTCTGTCCTGTTTCTTCTTTCCCATCACTGATGGAGCAGGTGTAGACGCCGCTGTCAATCAGTTCTGGGTTTGTCAGAGTGAGGCTGAAGTCTGAAGTCTCCAGAGCATCAGGCCTCATTGATGTGCGCCCGCTGTAGCGGAGGTTCTGCTTTTTGAGATCATCACCTTCTTCTCGTCGCAGGTGGACAGATGTGGGACTGAGATCACTGCGAGTCCACATCACTGTGGGATTGTTCTCAGGAATAATACCAGAGTACTGACAGGGTAGCAGAACAGACTTTGCCTCCTCATACACCTCCACCACCACAGCCAGGGCATGCTGGGAAACTGTAAGGACACACAAGCAGAAAGACAAATTAACAGCCTGCTTTGAGTTTGTCTCAGCATCCACGTGCTGGAATGCAGGTCACCTTATCTGCAACTTCTACGCTCAGTCTATCCATGAAATCTAAATGTAATCAGAGTGAAATCACAGAAATGACTCTCTGACCATTATTTTAAACAGAAAGTGCTGCATTCTCTGAGGGACCTTTGAAAGGGACCAGACTTTTCATGCAGTGTTGGTGTAACGATGGCAGCATATGACCAACCATAAAAATGAACAGGACTTTCTACAGCAGTCATCTTTTTTTAAGGGTTCATGAAAACTAATCTAGGAAGATCCTAATCCTGCTTCTCCTGATCCACAAACTGTTGAGCAGAGAATAAACATTCAGTGTGAAAAGATTCTGTTTCTCTCTCTCCTGGTTTGTTCAAACAGTTTTTGATGTAAATGTCTGAGTGAAGCGACGTTCAACGTTCACACTGAGCTGTGACAACCGTGCAAGGGAAAAAAATACAAAAATAAGTATCCTGTTGAATCAGAAATGTATAATTAAACAGCTGAAAAGGTCAAAAGTAATGATCAAACAGTTCAACTGTAACAGCTGCTGTACAGAAACCCTTAAAGCTGATGTGCAATTCATGCACAATACATTATTAGTGAAATTTACAGGTGGTCCTGGCACAAATACAAACACAAGCAAATCAAACAACTGACACTTAAATTGTATTACAAATAAACACAGTTTCCAGAAGTCTACGAGGGTGTGCCAGGACAAAGCTTCTTTTCTAAACATGGCAGGACAGGTCACATGACTTCTGGAACAATGTCCTTTGGAGGGAAGCGCACCAGCAAATCTACATGTCTGAATCTCTGAAGGAGAAAAGAATCAAGATTTTGCAATGGGTCAGTCAAAGTCCAGACCTTAACCCAACTGAAATGCTGCGGTGGAACTGCGAGAGAGCTTTGCAGAAATGACAAAACCTCAATGAACTGAAGCAATGTTGTACAGGAGAATGGGCCAACAGTTCTTTTTACAGGGATGATTAGACATGGTTATATCGCAGGCTAATATGTGACAAATCTGAACAGTTTAAATATACAGTTCAGGCTGAATGAAACACACCTAACAACAAGAGTGTGAGAGTGTGAGAGAGTCCAAGTGCTGTGTATTCTGATCTGTGTGCTTTGACTGGAAAACCAGTTGTAACATGAGCTCATCTGAAAGCCACCAAGAAGAATCCAGTGATTTGAAAGTTGCTGCTTTGGATTGTTAGTTTGATCTGAATCAGAATCCAGTGTTTGATGGAAATCTCCTCCTGCTGCACTTCAACACATTAAAGAGAGAGAGATGATGATGAGAGCAGAGAGAGGAAGGTGTACTTACCGTGCAGGAGGATCACAAACACCACAAACATCTTCATGTTCCTGTCAAACTCAGGACATCAGCTCACAGCAGCTCTCACTTTCCTCTGCTGATCATCTACTGACATTCTCACACTGACACTGTGAACCACACAAAGTTTCACACTTCAGTGAGGAGGAGGTCTGTTGCTCCAAGTCCAGATCATTCCAACAGAAACTTCAACCTCGATCAGATCAGGGCAGACTGTGAGGAAATTGAGGAAAAGCAGGAGAAACAGGCTCATTAAATAAGACACATCAGACAAAGGTCATTTACACTGAAGTCAGATCCAACTTTATGATGAAACCAGCAATAAAATCTGAATCGTGTGGAGGAAAAACTTAACTTTACACTTTATGAATTTTGGTGTTTGAGCTAAAATATTTTCCCTTCACTGAGTTTACAGTTAGAGTCCATACAACACACACATACAATAAATACTATCACTCATAATAACACAAAAGAAATACATTCAATTATTATTATTTTTTTACTGTATAAGAGTGTTTTATAGCACTAACACTGTGATTTCAGCTGCTGCCACTAACTTTTATGACATGTCACATTCTCTTGTAAAACACACTCTTATCTCTTTATCAATAAAATGAACCGAACTTTGACCTTTAGGATGTTTATCCTTTGCAGTACTACACCTAAGGTCTGCAGCCAGACCGGATGAATAATAACAGAAGCAGAGGACGAGGATGAATACAGGACTCAGCTCAACTGTCCATGTAACCTGAAACTTTGTGTGCAGTCCACATCAGACCCTGAGAGCGGCTCTGAGGCCCATTCATAAAGATCCATCTATTTTACACAAACTGAACCTGGTTCAGACTACATCTGAAAATAAGTTATGAAGATTATTAATCACAATAACAGACTGAAATAATACATTTTCAACACTTTCAAATCTGTTTTCTTCAAACTCTGTGGATGCAAAAATGTAGAAATGATGTACAAAGAGTCTGTGATTAGATTCTTTGTTTGTAAAATTCTGTTTTTATTATACAGTGGAAAATAAAAATACAGTCATAAAGATGAAACACATCAGTAAAGTTCAAATAAAGACATAAAAAATGGAGTAAAGGAGTTGTGAATGCTGTTATCTCTGAGTTCAGAGCAAAGAATCCAGCAGAGGAAAAACAGGAAGTGATGAACTCCAAATTAAAGCCAAATGTTCTGAAGTATTTATGTACGTTTTAGTCTTGCTTTAAATAACAGTAATAAAGAGCTGAATGTGTGATGACAATGTTGAGATTAGCTCTATTTTAAAAAAAACCTGCAAATGTAAAATGAAAGAGACGGTTTTTTTGTAAAGAAAAACACAAGCTGCGATTTGAGGTGTGTGTGTTTATGTTTCGAGGTGACCAGCAGCTGACTCCACCCAAAGGAAGTGACCTCACACCTGTTTTATTCAGTGAAACAGGATGATGAGAAGCATCTTTTTTGGTACTGTTCTTCTACACAGAGATTCTGAAAGGAATTTTGCTGGTTTGTTATTGTCCATATTTTAAGGGAGTTTTCTGTAAGATGGGAAAATGTTTTATTTTGTTTCTTTAAGTTCCCCAAGAAGAATGATATTTTTTTTATAATAAATTTGTTAATACTTTTAGCTAAATTTTTATCCAGAAGTTTACTAATAAAACACTTCTAAAACATTTCTGTCATTTTCTTAAGGATTTGGAATTGTACATAAAATCAACATCAGACTCCACCAACAAAAAAGCTCTCAAAACAATACATGTGTGTGAATTATTGTATTTATATCATCTTTTTTTGCCCCTAATTTTGTGTGTTCATGTTCTGTTCTCTTGTATACTTCATATGTTTGTATGTTGTATACTCACTGTTTCATCATCTTAAAAAAAGGATGAAAAGCTGTGAGTGTTTCGAGATGTAAACACTAAAGAAGAACAAAACTGGATCAGATTAAAAGTTAGACAGCTGTTTTTATTTTCACTTATTTAACAGGACGGCTCATATCAATAAAAATCAATATAAAACGATAGAAGATGGAAACCTGCCAGATTTGAGCTAAACTGCTCATTTCCATGTGTAGTCCCTGGGCAGGTCACATGACTCTATCCAACATACAAAGACACACAGACACACAAGAAAAGCCAGAGAAACAAAGACAAATCCAAACAATCCATCATACTGAGTTAAAGTGATCACAGGTCTGCTTTGTTGGAGATGCAAAGATTCAAAGTGGAACATGTGGGCTGTTCCTTTATTACTACCACTGAAGGCCACGCCTCTCTGGTCATGTGATCATGTGGTTTGTAGGAACGCTCCTCTTCCTCGGAGGATCCACCTGTGCTTCCTCTCCTCTCTCCTCCACCTGTTACAGTGAGGGAACGTCCTCCATGATGGAGGAGCTGCTGGAAAGTGCTGAGAGTTTCCTCCAGAGTGAGACCTCTGTCACAGTTCAGAGGATCTACGGCAGCAGAGACCTTCATGGACACTAAAAGTCTCAAACACACAACAACAACATCACACTGACTCCACTCTGACATCACTGATCAATAATCAAAGAACACACAGATCAAACTGATTGATCAGCCATCAGAGGAGTCGGATCAATGGAGCTGCTTCTGTTCCTGATGTCCCCTGTTTGATCCTGGACCTGAACTCTCCCTGCAGAGGAGACACAGGACAGTCAGACAATGAAGTTTCATTTCTAGTCAAAGCACCTCTAAAACTGAATCACTGAAGTGATATTTTATTCACATCAGAATTACATGTGAGAAGAAAATGTACAACCTCATTGTTCCAGACTGTCAGAATCAAAGAGCATCACTGACTCACACTGGAATGTAGCTGAATGTAAGTGAAGCTCTCAAATAACCGGTCAGTTTATGTCCCTACACTCACCTGTGGTCGTGAGCTTTGGTAGTGACTGAAAGAACCAGACTGCAGATACGAGTGGTGGAAATGAGCTTTAACCTGGGTGAGGTGTTTTGGGCATATATCCACCGGAAGGAGGCCCCGGGGAACGTCTTGGTGCTCCCCAGTCAAGCTGGAAGAGGTGGCTGGGGAGGGAGAGGGAGGACTGGGCTTCTTTGCTTAGGCTGCTGCCCCGGTTAAGAGGAAGAAATGGATAGAAGGTACTTAAAGATTAAGCTGTTGCTAATGTAAATTGTGGTACCTGGAGCTCCAGTTATTAGTGTCTGTGTATGATGATGATTGTAGAAGTGAGAGTAGTCGCAAATTAAATTTATGGAAACGCTATGCTTAAAGTATCACCAATAAAACAGTATCAAGGCTACTAAGTCAGTTTCATAAATCTAATTTTCCCACTTGTTGATGCCCAGACTGGTTGAAACTAGATTTAGTTTGCTTGTTCTCACTCATGTTCACTTTTTTAAATTTCTCTTGTGAATTATCAGAGAACAGATCAAACATCCAGTGCACCACTGTTCTTTCTGTTCCTCAGCCATAGACCTTACACAGGTCCACTTTAATTTTTGTTCACCCCAGTGTACTTCGAGGACATGTAACTGGAAACAACGAAAATACAAAAACAAACAGAAGAAGCAAAAATTGAGCGGATCAGGAGGAAGGTACTGATTTTGATTCAGACCAGGTCTTGTATTAGATTTTTAGCTGTAACCTGACAGGACCTAACCAGAGATGATGTAATAGAAGTGAACCGATTTTGGTGATTTGCAGGTTCATAATTTACATTTTAAGATTTCAAAGTTCTGACTCTGAATTGTTAAATTAAAACTGCGGTTTTCTTCAGTTTTAATGTTAGTAAGAAAAAACCGCAAACCTTCAGAGGTCCAGGTTACCGAGGAGACAGTACTCCCTCTTTAACATCATCCAAAGAAACACCTCAGACTTCAGATCAGATCCATAAAAATTCAGAATAAGACTAATTGTTATTAAAATGTCTCAAACATTCAAAGACATGATTTTCTTTTTTCCTGTCTGTGAGCCAGAATCATCATGGATAAAAGCAGCAGTGTAAGTGTGTATGAGGCATGTTGTATGTTTTGAAGAAAGTCTTTCAGACTTGAAGTCTGCTGACTGTAAAATAAATAGCATGTCAGGGGTAATACAGAAACCCCTCATCACTGATCACACGCAAATTTCAACATGTTGACCTCTAACCCCTGTTTAGTCTATAACTCTTAATGAATTTATGTGTTTTTAGTTATTGTTAAATTGGTCCTATTGTGAGTGACAAAAAGGCTTAAATCTAACTTTCCTAAAACAGTAGGAACCCTGGTTTCATCCTGGGAGAATCCCAAGAAGAAAACAGCTGCAGACCAAAACAATCACACAGGTTCATCTCACATTTGCCAAAACAATATCAATGATCATTTTATTCTCCAATCCCAGCAACAAACTGTTCCAGCTTCTGCAATCAGGCAGAAGGTTGTGCACCATCCGGGCAAAAACAGAGAGGCTCAAGAGGAACTTAATGTGATGAAGGTTTCTGTGGCTTGTTGTTGAACATGTGTTTCAAAGGCTGCGTGGAGCCATGATTCATTTAAAAACTGAGAAAAAGCTAAATAAAAACCAAAGATCCAGAAAAACCACTGCGTTAGTTTACCAGTCCTGTTTACTCTTTATAAGTGATTGTACAAACAGTTGACCAACAGACAAACACAAACAAACACTTGTCTGTTGGTGAGGAGATGATGCACCCCAGTGCTTATTCATAATGAAGAAACCAGCTCAATCCCAACCAGGTCTAATCGACCGTGGCATTCACGTCGATTATCTCTTTAGCTGGAATGTCCATTTCAAACATCAGTGTTATCATTTAAAACTGCATTTTTTTAAGCAGACTAGGGGTGTTTGGAGTTGATCCGAAAGTAATGGTTTTGTACTACCAGGCTGCACTGGACAGCATAGTAAGGTACGGCATATCATTGTGGTATGGCAGGCAAAATCTAATCTGCTGCATGTGGTGTGGTCTACCATGAAGGTGATGGGGAGGACTGGAGACCTCTCAGGGACAGAGGGCTGTGTCAGACTGTCATAGACAGAAGATGAAGTGTCTCAAAACACTTTAAAATTACATTTGTTACAATACAACTTTATTTATAGAGCACAGTTAAAAATCAACAGTATACCAAAGTGCTTAACAAAAAAAAAGAAAATAAAATAGAACATAAATATTGCAAGACCAAAACAAAGTACAAAATATGCTAACAGGTCGATGTCACTAATACACAGAAATAGCAATGAAATGCACATCAAATAAAAACATGGTAAAAGCACAAAAGCATGAAAGAAATGTATAAAAGAGAAACAGAATAAGTCTACAAATCAGGTGCAGCCAAGGCAAACGCACGGTCACCTCTAGATTTCAGCCAAGATCTCGGCTGCACCAAGATTACCCGAGTAGATGATCTTAGTGCTCTAACAAGAACAATCTAAGGAATTCGATAAGGTAGCTCGGCGCTGCGTTGTTGATAATTTAAAAAGTAAGCAGCAGTATTTTAAATTGGATACAGTATTTAATGGGTGCAGTGCAGATCAGCAAGAACAGGGATAATAGAGGCAAACCTCCCAGTTCCAGTCAGAGGGCATGCCTAGCCTTAGAAATGAGATGCAGTTGGTAGAAGCTAGATCTATTTACAGCAGACACTTGTTCATCAAATTTAAAAGAGCTATCCAGCAACACACCCAAATTGCTAACAGTGTCAGAGATGGAACTGGCAAGGGAACCAAAGGCATCACCAAGTTGGCCGCGAGGAATATTACTATCAAATACCACGATTTCTGTTTTCTTATCATTTAAGATAAGAGTTTCCTAAGAGCCATTATTTGACCTCACACAAACAGTGCAGAGACAGAGATCATCAGTTAGTTCAAAGTAGATCTGTATATCATCAGCATAACAGTGAAAAGCGATATTGTATTTCTGAAAGATCGCACCTAGAGGGAGCATACAACACGCTAGCTTCAGGTACTCCTGGGTGAAGCCAGGTTTCTGTGATGATCAAGGCACAGCTTCTGGATTTTATTTAAATTCTCTCTCACACACACACACACACACACACACACACTATTTATCTGTTATCTATTCCTCTTTTCTTTTAATGTCTATTGACTTTGTAAAGGCAGATTCTGTGACAATCCTAGAGTCCACAACAAATTTAAACAAGGGGACATTAAAGTTCATTCTATCTTATCATAAAGAGGAAATTACTATAATAAAACCAAAGTTCAATATCTAGACAATGGCACCCGAGAAACTGTTACTTTTAACATCACTGTTTTCGATCTGATCATGTCTCCCTTTCTCCTGATGTAACATGTGTATCTCCCAATGTTTCCCTGTGTGGGGTTTTCAGAGTCAGACTGAGCTCTCCAGTTTCCAGCAGGTCTTTATTCATCTCTGTTTTATCTCTATAATCCTCGTCCTGTTCTTCAGGCTGGTCAGATGTTTTATGATACACATGAACCTTCCTGCTGTATCTGTCCTTCCACTCCACTTTAGCATCTTTGGGCAGTTCTGTGGTTTTGAAGGGCAGCTGGACAGACTCCGCCCTCTCCTCCACCTGCACCTCACAGACTGAGAGGACAACAAACACAACATGAGCTGTACAGACAGCAGCCGGTTTTCAGAGTTATAGAGGAAGGTAAAGGATAGAAGCAGATCAGAGCAGAGGACAGAAATCTTTAAAGTGAAATTAGGTTTTAGAGTAATTGGAGATGATCAGAGTCTGATGGTGCTGTGGTTTCTTTTACCTTATATTTTTGCTCTATGTGCATCAGAGTAAACTCTCCTGTCACAGCTGGTCTTGGCTCACAGCCAAGGGTTGCCTTTTGTGGATTTACAGTGAGGAAGACTGAGACACAGTAGGGTGTTTATCTGCCCATATAGCTTTAAGGCCATGACAATCACTGGCAGATTAAGCCTTCTCACAGCACAATCACTCTCCTGTCTAATGACAACTGGCAGCCTTAAATACTCTCAGCTGTTAAGGACTAAACCATTATTTTACTGTTAGGTGAGTTTTTAATTTCTGACCTTCCATTCTGCAATTAACTCTTTTAATAAATAAATATATACATACATTTTACCATTTTCATCTGATAAAATATGTTATACAGGGCTCTAGATTAACTTTTTGCTATGGTTGCACTGGTGTGCCTAACTTTTTTTTCTTAGGTGCACCCAGATTCTTCAACCACATTGCTTAAAACTGCAGTTCTACAAGAAAGAATAACTTTATTTATCCCGAGGGAAATTCTTTTCAATTCAATTCAATTCAATTCAATTTTATTTATATAGCGCCAAATCACAACAAAAGTCGCCTCAAGGCGCTTTATATTGTACAATAGATCGCACAATAATAAATACAGAGAAAACCCCAACAATCATATCATATGACCCCCTATGAGCAAGCACTTTGGCGACAGTGGGAAGGAAAACTCCCTTTAACAGGAAGAAACCTCCGGCAGAACCAGGCTCAGGGAGGCGGGGCCATCTGCTGCGACCGGTTGGGGTGAGAGAAGGAAAACAGGATAAAGACATGCTGTGGAAGAGAGACAGAGATTAATAACAGATATGATTCGATGCAGAGAGGTCTATTAACACATAGTGAGTGGCTGGAAAGGAAAAACTCAATGCATCATGGGAATCCCCGGCAGCCTCGTCTATTGCAGCATAACTAAGGGAGGATTCAGGGTCACCTGGTCCAGCCCTAACTATATGCTTTAGCAAAAGGAAAGTTTTAAGCCTAATCTTGAAAGTAGAGATAGTGTCTGTCTCCCGAATCCAAACTGGAAGCTGGTTCCACAGAAGAGGGGCCTGAAAACTGAAGGCTCTCCTCCCATTCTACTTTTAAATACTCTAGGAACAACAAGTAGGCCTGCAGTGCAAGAGCGAAGTGCTCTAATAGGGTGATATGGTACCACAAGGTCATTAAGATAAGATGGGGCCTGATTATTTAAGACCTTGTATGTGAGGAGCAGGATTTTGAATTCAATTCTGGATTTAACAGGAAGCCAATGAAGGGAAGCCAAAACAGGAGAAATATGCTCTCTCTTTCTAGTCCCTGTCAGTACTCTTGCTGCAGCATTTTGGATCAGCTGAAGACTTTTCAGCGAGTTTTTAGGACATCCTGATAATAAAGAATTACAGTAGTCCAGCCTGGAAGTAATAAATGCATGAACTAGTTTTTCAGCATCACTCCGAGACAGGATATTTCTAATTTTAGAGATGTTGCGCAAATGGAAGAAATCAGTCTTACATATTTGTTTAATATGTGCATTAAAGGACATGTCCTGGTCAAAAATGACTCCAAGGTTCCTCACAGTGTTACTGGAGGCCAAGGTAATGCCATCCAGAGTAAGAATCTGGTTAGATACCATATTTCTAAGATTTTCAGGGTCGAGTACAATAACCTCAGTTTTATCTGAATTAAGAAGCAGAAAGTTAGCGGCCATCCAGGTCTTTATGTCTTTAAGACATTCCTGCAGTTTAACTAATTGGTGTGTGTTACCTGGCTTCATGGATAGATAGAGCTGCGTGTCATCTGCATAGCAGTGAAAATTTATGCTATGTCTTCTAATGATGCTGCCTAGGGGAAGCATGTATAATGTAAGTAGAACTGGTCCTAGCACTGAACCCTGTGGAACACCATAATTGACCTTAGTGTGTGAAGAGGACTCTCCATTTACTTGAACAAATTGGAGTCTATTAGATAGATATTTTTGTCATGTACATGCTCAAAGCAGCAGGAGAGACAGAGGAACAGATGAATAAGATATACAATATATACAATAAGAATAGTAGTATACAGTAATATACAGTAGGATAGTGCAAGACATCGTATCAAATAACTCTAATGCACAAAGATTCCCCCCACACACACTCTGCAGCACTGACCTCTGACTTGAAGTTTCACTTCTTGTTTCTTCTTTAGCATACAGGAACTGCTGTAGACGGTGCAGGTGTAGGTGTTTGTGTCCCAGTCTGTGGGGTATTTCAGTTTCAGACTGAGGTCTCCAGTTTTCAGCAGGTCTTTATTCATCTGCGTTCGGTGTCTCTAAACCTGGTCTTGTTCTTCAGGCTGGTCAGACACTTCTGGATACACATGGACCTTCCTGATGTTTCTGTCCTTCCACTCCACTTTATCCTCTTCAGACAGGTTAACTCTGGTTTTGAAGGGCAGCTGGACAGACTCCACATCTGAATCCACCACCACCTGGGGGACTGAGAGGACAACAAAGCACAACATGAGTTGTTTGACTAGTTAAAGTCTGAAATATGTCCGACTTTTCCACTGAACACTTCTTTTAGCAAATGGTTGTCACATGTCCAGACTCAAAGCTTTACTTGCTGTCTTTGAAAGAGAATCAAGAACTTGTTCCATGAGGGGCGTCCTATGAAAGAAGGTAAACATATTTAGACTTTCAAGTTCAATTTCACTTTATGGGATGAAAAGTGTCTCTTAGCCCAAGTAAGTGCAAAATTGTCAAAGTGAAAACCACTCAATATAACACAGAACAAAACAATAGACAATGCAAGGTGATAAAATATAACTAATTTTTGGAGATTGAAAATCAATCTGAAAAATAATCAAGTGTTCAAAACCTCTGGTGTGACCCTCTGGATTGTGACTCTGATACTGGATATTGGACTCAGAGTAGCAGAACTCGCTGCAGACTAGCCAAGAAGCTGCTAGTCTGCAGCAGGGCTGAGCATCATCACTGATTTCTATAATCCATTTGATCCTGGTTCGTTTCACTTCAATTTTGACTGAAACAGTCAGAAATGTTATAATTTGTCATCTTTCAGCACAGTGTGTCCATGTATGTGCCGTCTGCGCTTTGTGTTTACGCGTTTGTATGGAATCTGCTTACCTGCTCTCATTTGCTGTTTTAGCTGTTTGGTGGTTTGTGAAACCACCAAACAGCTAAAACAGCTGTGTGAGCTTTGAGCTGAGATTCTGGCGTTTCTGGCAAAATACATTCATATTTAAAAATCAATCCTGGATTTGACTGAATCGATATTGAGATATTCAAACTAAAATCAATTCTAAGCTGACTAGTTCACAGCTAACTGAGCTTGTTCACTAGATAATGTTGGGCCTACGAGGACACAGATGACTAGGAAGCTGACAATAGTCTTTCAGTAAAAAGTCTTTTTACTTCCTAACAGCAGATATTTCTGCTGTTGGGAAGTAATAGAAAAGTATATTGGACTTTGTTAAGAAGTTAAAGTTGCTCTGTATTAAAAATGTGAGGAAGAAGAAGCAGATAGTGTACCTGGAGAGCAGGATTGCAGACTTGGAACAATGCACCAGGACAAACTATGTCATTGTTTCACCAACAAGAAACCAGCAGCAAACTTAAGGTTTGTGAACAGGAAGCTAAATGGATCTCATGTCTTCATGGATATGTAACAAATGCAATGTTGGCATAGCCAAGAAAGCCTCGAGAAATTGGGTAAAATTCAAAGCACTTGGACTACAAACTAAAACTAAGCTAAATGTAACACTGGAAGATGTGGAAAAGTACCAGTGAGCAACATGAACTGGACTATAAACAAGGTGACACGCATCCACACTTAAAGCACACAATTAAAATAACTGATGTGGAGAAAACAGCTGCATCACTCAGACGATTGCTGAATATAATCAACTCCAACTTAAAACATTTGAATATATAAATCACAATATATCAAGTTTTAAAACCATCTAAGAATTAGGGATGCCGTCTTCAGATCAGGGGCTAAAGCAGCCCTCAGACTGCCAAGAACTGACCTCTCCCAAACTCACCTGAAGCATGAAGCCTAAGCTGGTGTGATGGAAATCTGAAACAGACTGAGCTACACAAAAAACCCGTTCCCTTTCAGGGCTCTAGAGTGTGATCAATTTGTTCGCATTTGCGACTTAATTTCTCAGTGGTGCAACTAAAAGAAAATCGTAGGTCGCACCAGCCTGTCGCGTATATCATGGTCTATCTACCATATCGTGGTCTAAACCAACCAAAGGTAGTCAGGGGTGGGACCTCTCTGATAGTCCTGTCGGCCTACATGTGTGTATGTTTGAAAATGCAGGCGCATAGACAGAGGTGAGCAGTAGGCTGGGTTTCAATAACTGGTTTAAAATGATTTTAGCTTGAATAAAGCAACATTAATTCATTAAATCCTGAATTCATTTTTCAATATAAATTAATTTTGCCAGGAACTCCAGGAGCTCACAAACTATTTCAACAACCACCAAATAGCTACAACAGTAAATGAGAGCAGGTAAACAGATTCCACACAAAGACAAACACAGAGCGCTGAGATGTTGGCTTTCTCGGTGTGTTCGTGCCGTCGGGGCTGAAAGTCGACATCTCACTGATTCTGAGCTGCAGGTTTTGTCCCTCTTTGACCCAAATGTACTTCAAGAACAGTTTCCCATCTCAAATCTCTGTTTTCTGCACAGTCTTTCTTCTTATTACGCACCAGTCTACCATTGGGTTCAGCGCAGTTTTTCTTCTTTTCCCCAAAAATGTTTATTATTAATGAAATTAAAACTTTTTAAAATTATGCCAAATTGCAAAACTCTTAGCTGTGTCTCTAATCAAACCTCTGTAACATTCCTCTGCTTCACTTCAGCAGCATCAGGTAATGTTCAGATGTTCATTCATGGTTTTCTTCAGTCTTGGTTCTTCTGCAGAAGATTTTTAAGGCGGTTATCTGTTATAAAGCTGGCAACATGATGCACTGGATTTACTATGGTGAGTGTGGAAAGACCATGGCCGGCAATACTGATACACAGTGTATCCAGAAAACACATTGTATGCTGTGATAAATGCACTGCCCAAGTGTCCCCTCTCCTCACTGCCTTTAAGCGGCAGGCAGGAGCAAAAAAGGTCATCAGACGATGATTAAGTTTAACATTGTCTACAATATTGCCAAAGATTGCCAAAGCACTTTAAGCACTTTTTCAGTAACTTAACTTTCTTGTAGAAATCTGCTTCAAATAAAGAACTTTGTGTTGACAAGATTGTTAGTTAATCATTTACAAATCAATATTGTCTGTATGGCAATTTCCCCCTGAAAAAGTGCAAATGTAAAAATGTGGTCTTAATTGATGCGGTTGAAAAATCTGGGTGCAGCGAAGCAAAAGGTTAGTCAACAGCCATCACTTTATATGGCTTTAATATGCCTTTCCAAAACGGTCAGATAAAATGTTTTTAGTATCATCAGTAACTGACCCATTATTTTTAGTTCTTGTATTGCAATAATTCTCATTGCTGCATTTCTAGTTAAAAAAAATTTAAAAAAAAAAAAAAAAAAATCAGGCTGGAGAAAAAAATTTGTTTAAAAAGGTCAAAAATGAATATGATATCAAATATCAAATCCAAGGCAAAACTATGTACGCTCTGACCTCTGACTTTAAGCTCCACTTGTTTCTTCAGCAGGATGTTTCCCTCCCTGCTGTAGACGGTGCAGGTGTAGGTGTTTGTGTCTCGTCTGTGGGATATTTCAGTTTCAGACTGAGGTCTCCTGATTTCAGCAGGTCTTCATTCATCTCTGTAATCCTGGTGCTGTTCTTCAGGCTGGTCAGAGCCGTTCTTATACACATGGACCTTCTTCTTGTTCTCCGTCCACTCCACTTTAGGGTCTTTTTTTTTTTTAATCAGACGAACTCTGATTTTGAAAGGCAGCTGGACAGACTCCACCCCTGAATCCACCTCCACCTGGGGGACTGAGAGGACAACCAAGCACAACATGAGCTGAACAGGCAGCAGAAGCTTTTTCTTCCTCATCAGTTGGAGGTAAATTGCAGCAGACCCTTTCTGCATTTTGGATTGGAGTGGAGAAATTTTACCCACTGCTAGGTAAGAGAGGCTGGCCTTACTTCTTTTATCACATCCTACTTATGTGAGGTAGTCTTTTCTGCTGGGGCTTCAATCAATATAAAAAAAACTACAGTTCAAAGCTGGACATTGAAAATGAACTCAGAGTGGCGGTTTTAAAACTCCACCCAGGTTTGAGAAGATCTGCAGCAACAAGCAGCTCACACCAGCCACTAAAACGATGTCAGGATTAAATGTGTTATTTTTACACAACAAAACTTTAATTTCTGATTTTTCCATTGAGGGAGTTTGTCAGGAGTTTTCCTGTATTGCAACTCAGGTCGGAATAAAACGCTCAGACAGGTTAACGTGTACACGGGTGAGACTCAGAGAGACTCGCCCGCTGCAGTAAAAAAGGAAGAGTCTTTATTCAGAGAGCACATACAGGAAGAGAGAAAATAGAACTGCAGGCTTCCTGTGTAACTTCCCCATTTAGAGTCTGCACAGAGTTGCAGAGTTTAAGCTGAATACTGAAAAGAGCAAACACATTTAGATAATGAAACGTACTTTTAAGCATAACATAATAAAAATCCCAAAATCCTAAGAAATCTCTTAACAGAGTTGTTTATGTTTTTCACTCCATTTTACACGGAGGACCTAAAAGAATCACACTATGAAGATGGTTTGTTTTTCTGTCATTTAAAAGAGTTTTTTATTTTATTGAACCTGCAATTTATTGATGTTGAATTTTATTTGTTCAAATGTTTACAAAGGTTTCTTGTGTGAAATAAACTGCAATGGATTTTCTTCTGTAAAACAAAGGGGTTAGCAAAAAGGTTTGGAACCACTGGGTTAAGATGATTAGAGATAAAGATGAAAATGTACCAGCGAGTGAAGAAAGTGTGTTGAGGAGATGGAAGTAGTTTGAGAGGCTGATGAATGAAGAAAATGAAAGAGTGAGAAGCACAGATAAAGGAAACAGTGCTTCATTATTTCAGAGGATTAGTAAGGAGGAAGTGAGGGCAGGTATGAGAAAGATTAAGAGTGGAAAGAAAAGAGGGCAGTGGACCTTTGTGATCAGACTTTCTAACACATCCTGTTGTTTAACAAGTATCCTCTCACTTTAGAGAGAACTGATTTTCACAAACAAGGGTGATGTGCACTGTCAGTAGAAGCATAGCAGAATACAAGTGCATGCATGAGAGGCAGACAGGTGGGAAGGTGAACATGGAAGTAGCAGAAGTAGTGAAAGTAGATGAGTTTAACTACCTGGAGTCAACCCTTGAAAGGAATGGACAATGCAAAGGGAGGTGAGAAAGGAGAATGCAGGTGGGGTGGATTGGGTGGAGATCAACATCAAAGGTGATTTGTGACAGAAGGAGAGCAGCCAGACTGTTAGGGGTGGATGCTGGAAGAGGGGGAGATGTAGGAAGATAACTTGTGGCAACCTTTAAAATGAGCAGCCAAATGAAGACAAAGTAATCTAATCCAGGTAATTAATGAATGTGTATAGCCTCAGTATATTCATTCAGCCAAAAGATCTGGCACAGACACAATGTGCCTCATTTAACTGATTAATTTTGGGGACAGAGTCAAAGTGAACAAAGGCACTTTGATGGCACGACTTGGTCTCAATATAAAGAATATTGCAGAAGCTCAACATTTTTCCCCATTATCATCAGTGAATCAAGTTAATATTATATGAAATACAAGTAAAAACTAAGTGCACACTGACCTCTGACTTTTAGCTCCACTTGTTTTTTCATCAGGTCTCCCTCCTTGTTGTAGACGGTGCAGGTGTAGGTGCCTCTGTCCTTGTTTGTGGGGTGTTTCAGGGCCAGACTGAGGTCTCCAGTTTCTAGCAGGTTCATCTCTGTTCGCTTCCTGTATGCTGGGCTTTGGTCTTCAATCCTATCACAACCATTCTGGTGCACATGGACTTTGTTGTTGTATCTGTCCTTCCATTCCACTTTAGCATCTTCAGGTATATTTTTTGCTTTGGTTTTGAAAGGCAGCTTTACAGACTCCACCCCTGACTCCACCTGCACCTGACAGTCTGATGGGACAACAAACAACATGAACTGTACAAACAGCAGCAGCAAGTTTTAAAGAAAGCTGAAGGACAGCAATTCTTTCAACTTCTGGACCTTTGAGTGACACTTAAGGAGCCACCAGGGGACACTTGTTAACCACTAGTGTGTCTGACACGAGAGACTCACCTGACATGAAATAGTGTCGAAATCTATATGTGAGACCCCCAAAAAACACAAGAACAAGAAGAACTACGACAGCTGTGGCCCAAAGTGGAAGTTTTTCTGTGGAGAAACAAAAAATAAATGCATAAATAAATTATGACCTTTGAATTCTGAAGTTAATCTGAGCCACTGTCCACCAGCTCTGACCTCTGACATAGTGCAGCACTACTTTCTGTCTCAGGATGTCTTTGTCCCTGTAGATGGTGCAGATGTATCCTCCTGTGTCTCTCTCTGTGGGCTGTTTCAGGGTCAGACTGAAGTTTTCAGCAGGTCTTCATTCATTTCTGTTCGGTCTCTGTAAAACTTGTCCTGTTTCATAAGTTTGCCACCTTTGTTTGAATACTCCTGAACTATCAAGAGTTCATGGTCAGAGCGAGTCCACTCCACTCTGGTGTTCTCAGGCAGGTCAGGTGTTGTTTTGCAGGGCAGGGTGACAGACTCTGAGCCTTCCTCCACCTTCACCTCCACGTGATGATCTGAAAGGACAAGAAACCACAATATCAAATATAGGACCAATAGCAGTCACACTCATGGCAAATGACAAGTTTCTGCATTTCTGACCTCTGACTTCACTAATGTGGCTCACTACTCTTTGCTTTGAGTGGAAACTAAACTGGAATTTATGAACTGGTGCTACAGCTACAGACAATTGAGGGATCATAATGAATGTTTCAGTGTTTTAAAAGAAATCTTGAGTTTTCATCATGGACAATATGTAAAAAGTCTACTGACATTTGTCTCCCTGAGAAGAGAAGACAACTCTGCACACCTAAAAGAATGCAATGCCATATACCACAGAGGCTGTATCAGTAAGATCTTATTTTAGTTTACTTTCCTGCTCATGTTTGTTGTTTCATTTTAAGGTTCGGTCCATTGGAAATCTTTCTGTTAGGTTAATCAAGACTGTTGCAGCTCCTCCAACCAAAGGCTGCGGCAGGCTGAACATGAGGACACAGATGACGCGCAACAATAAACGCATAAAATACACTTCTGTAACATTTGCTCCTTTTATTCCACATGCAACTGTCCAATATACAAATCAGCACATGGGATCAACTATTAAACAAACGCACAGACTGCACAAACAAATAACTGCAACTCACAATGGCTGCACTAATTACTATGCCAAATTACAACTTATTTATGGCATCAATTAGTGCACAAATATACAAAAAACTAGTGATGGGTCCAGCAACACTGACGCACCGACGCTTGTATCAAGCTCACAGAGCGAAACCTGTATCGGTGCGTGCGTCGCTTTAAGAAAAAGTCACGTGATCGATACAGCTGCTGTATCGCTCATTGCCAACGCGCCAAACTGTGTTTAAAAGGTATCGCATCCGCATTTGTTAACGGAATGAGTCGCCACCAAAAAACACACAAAAGTACTCTCGCAAAGATAAAAAAAAAATACATATCTTTCTACAACAAATACAAACACACATCTCTCCGTTACAAAATGGAGCCCGAAAGAAAAATAAATGTTTCTGCTGTGTGGGATCATTTTGATCTTTTAACTGCAAATAAGGTAATAGTTTGTCTGTCTTTGTTTCAGTGTAATCTATCAGAATAGGAAAAACAGCAATGTGACTTGCAGTGTAAATTATTTATTTCATTTTATGCAGGTTAAGTGTCGCATCTGTTCTGCGGAGCTTTCTTACACAAACAAAAGCACCTGTCATCATTTTTGGAGCAGCCTTCAGGATCTCCAAGTATTAACATGCTGTTTTTAGACTTGGTGGATAGCATTAACAACCTGCTTAGCTGCAAATAATCATGTGCAGTTCAACATGATTATTAACAGACAAAAAGAAAACATATTACTCATACAAAATAGTTTTCTAAACAAGATCGCTGCAAAAAAGTGCAGCCTTACCTAATGTCCACCATACTGTTACTCATCTTATATTATGATTTAGGCTTAGAGTCCTGTCAGATCAAAAGATGCCAGCTGAGCTGGTTCATGCATCTTACAAGGATGCCTCCAAACGGAGCTTTTTCTAGGCATGTCCTAATGGAGGAGGACCAGGGCAGAACTGGGACTCGCAGCTTCAGTTAACATTGACACACTTTGGCAACAATAGCAGATATAGGCAGTGTTGGGCAAGTTACTTTGAAAAAGTAATTCAATTATAGTTACTAGTTACTTCTTCAAAAAAGTAACTGAGTTAGTAACTGAGTTACAATATTCTAAAAGTAATTAATTACTTGGAAAAGTAACTATTGCGTTACTTAAAAAAAAACAAAAACGTTTTACCCTGTGGGGTTCAGAGTATAATTGGCCATTTTTTTACTATTCTTGATTTTCCCTCCACATTTTTCCTTTAAAAACTATTTACTTTGCCTTGTTTGGTATCATTCTTTTTAGCACAACCTCACGTGCCTGAATTTACAGTTATGTTCTCATTTTGTCATACTGTATAACCAGAATTGATCTAAAATCAGACAAAAACATAAAAATCAGAGTAGAAAAAGTTATATTTTACTGTAACAACTATAAACATGATTAATGAATCATATTTCATAACTTCAAATGCAAATATTAATTGTCAATTTTAAAATCCTATGCACAAGTTTTGCAAACAACAAAGTTATTTGCATCCATTTACCTTTACCCTTTTTTAAATAACCATTTCAAACTATTTACAGAACAATCAGCTGTTCTTCAATAAGATGCCACACAAATTATTTGTGCCACTCCAAAAAATATTTCTGTCCACTATAAAGGAGAACATCACAGCCTGATACCTGCAGGTCTGACAGCAGCAGGTGTATCACTGCTGTTTCTACCTGGAGACAGCAGTCGCCTCATTGTTCTGACACACAACACAAAACTATCCACAACACTGCACACTAACTACACAAGACAACACATTAACTACACACTCCAAACACGCTAAACGTCACAAATCTCTCACATCTCAAAACTCTCTCTCTCTCTCTCTCTCTCTCTCTCATCACTCCTAAAACTTTTTTTGTTTAGTTTTTGCTCATAAGCAGAGAGTGCTTGCTAAGCGCTAACGGTGAAACTATTGAGGAAAAACGCCGCAGATATTGTTTATCATGACTCTGGTTTTACGTGGCCTATTGACACAATTTAAAAACTGGTATATGCCACCTTGTTGCTTTGTCTTTAAGTGGTCATGTGATTGGCTTACCACGACTACTTTATTCTTCCTCAGTCAAACAGCAGCACTCGGGCGATTGTTTTGCCTCCTTGGCTCCAGGTGTTGTGCTAGACAGTGCTCGTGATTACCGTCCGCGGGAGCGCGCAGCTGCTTAAAGCTGTAGCGTCCAGATTACTTACAGCCACTTCCTGCAACTGATATAAGATGCGGTAAGCTGAACACAGCTTCAACCGTCTGTTTGTTGAAAAATAGTAACGGACCGCGTTTCCTTGTTAGTAACTGTAACGGCGTTGTAATGATAGGAATAGTAATTAGTTAGATTACTCGTTACCAGTGTTGGGACTAACGCGTTATTAAGTAACGCGTTACAGTAACTACGTTATTATTGTGGTAACGAGCACGGTAACTAGTTATTATGCCAAAACCAGGAACGCGTTACTCGTTACTGGGATTTAGATAGGTTCGTTACTCGTTACTTCGTGTGGTGGATATCGTGGAGCTTCCACAGATTCAATAACATTAGCAAGTGGTGGAGGCCAGCAGGTGGATGAAGGAAAAGGGAGGCAAGAGGAGAGACCCGGCGGCACCCGGTCCGCGTGTCAGGCGAACTGAACTTCAGGTAAGAAGTGATGAGCTGCAGTCTGTCTGGGTCAGATATAAACCAAGTTTAGGTGGAGTTTATTTTCGTTATGCTGACATTTTTGTACTGCGTGCTAGCTAGTGTTAGGGTTCAATATTGAGAGAAGAATCCATAAATAACCACAGATCCAGGCGTGTGCAATTTAGACGGCATTTTAATGAATACACATCGCATGGAGTCCGAACGCTGTACAGATTCAGCGTCGAACTGAACTTACAATAATTAGACAAAGGTTTTATAGAGGTGAGCATTGTACCACCCCTCTTCTGTTGTTAGGCAGATTTAATACAGCATACGTCAGCTCCAAAACCACAAATGTTCTGTCAACAACCTTTAACATAGTTTTAAAGAACATTGTCTTCGGTCGGTGCTTCCCTCAGCTCGTCTTCGCTGTCGCTTCCTGTGGGAGATCTGTTGCACTTCCTCTAAGTACGTCGGCACAATTCTGCATTTGCAGCAAAACACATCTTCACTTCTTGCTTACCAAAATAGATCTATTATGGTGTGTATGTGTGTGTCTGCAGTGTATGCTATGTATGTGTCATGACCTCTCCTGCACTCCGGCTCACCTCACACCCCTCGTCCTAGCCAGACATAAGGCCTGTGCTCGTGCACAGCTGAACTATGTGTGACTTCTAAATGTCACACTCAAATGATGATACTCAAACCATGAAGGAAACTTACTCAAACTGAACATAAATGAACTTAAGACTTACTCAAAAGGATATAAGTGATAAATGATACAAACTTAACTCTTAGCTCTAAAGAATATAAGGATATAAGGATATAACTCCAGGCATATGTCATGTAAGCAGGTGTGTTGCAATTCCTTTCAGAGCTCCTGTTCTCCTCACCTTGTATTGGCAGATCATAACGCCTGCCAAGAGTTTCTGACCTTCACTTGACCAGGAGCCACAGCTCTTTAATAAGCTCAAATGCAATCATGTATAAAAGATTAAAATCATTTTCATAACACAGGTTTTCCTTCTCAGATCTGCCAATAGGTTTGCTCCTCCTAATATAGTCTAAAAGCAACCCCAAGCAAAACAATTTGAACTTTCCCCTATCAGTGATCCCTCTAAGTGTGTGTGTATATCTCGTCTATCTGTGGGTGCACAGAGTGTGCATCTGCTCTCTGAACAGTTTCACTTCTGCAAAAGCATGGCTTGCAGACGCATTTCCTGTCAGCCTGCAGTCAGCTTCTCACCCACTGAAGACTTCAGTATAAAAATACAAAAACACCCAAAAGCCCCAAAACTATAGACCCAACTCAACAATCTGAAGTGAAAATAAAATAATAAATCAAAATGACAAAACATAATACTTCCTCCTCCACACTTCCTCTCTTGACCTCTGGATAACATCCAGAGGTCACCAAAACAAATAAAAGCATGACCGAAACTAATAATTCACGGAGTAGATCCTAGTCTAAGACTAGATTCACCTTAACTGTGATGGATAAAAACCTTCTCCCTACTATGCTCTAACTTACTCTGTTCCTCAAGTGCTCTCTTTATTCAAACTTGATTTAACCTATTATTACTCAAAACATGAACCTAATTGCGTCTTCGTAGTCGTAACACTACTCAGCCTATGTAAAAGTCTTAAAGCACTGCTCTCACATCTCTGCATGTGTTTCCTGCTGCTTCCTTATCTGATTATCAGCATCCTGTACACAAAACTGTCACTGCTGCAAGGGCCTACCTCTCATCTAAAGTCACCTATTACAAGAAAATGTCTCAAAAAAATCATTATAACGGCTTATTCTACTAAAGGATCAAAGAAAAAACAACCACTCTAATTGACTAAGTGTAAACATATAATCAATAGCTCCTGAGTAAATTTCATCATAGCTAAAAGCTGAACTCTAACTGTATTTTGAACTCCCATTTCCTGGGTGATAACCTGTTTGAATATATCATTTTATTTCATTTTGCTGCTCTTAATGTAATGACTCCTTCTAACTTATACTTTATCAGACTTAACCAAAATATATAAGCTTTCTCCCTTTGCTTCTGTTTTAAACAAAAACTTGGTCACTTCAACAAGCATTTGTTATTCTGTAACTGCATTTTATATAAGAGGACCCATTTGGAGCTGCATGTGTTATCTCCATATTTTACATGTCACCCAATTTAGTTACAAACGAAACTCCTATTCAGTTAAATGCTAAATGGATTTCAGGCCTTTTGCCTGGAATCAATACTGTCATGTGTCTTAATGAGCTCTATATGTCTGTAAGCGTGTGCAATCCTTCAATAACTCAGGTCATTCTCACAGTAGATTGGCTAATCATAACGTTAACCAAAAGTTTATGACCCTCAAGAGACGACTCTCTGAGCCACAACTCCATTAAAGGCACCAAAATGCAATGTGTATGAAAAAATCATTTCTACATATATAATCTCCAATATTATTCATTTGAGTCAGCGAGACTTTTAACATCCTCATAAAAAGCTCTCCTCTACCCTAAAGCCTACCTTATAACAACATTCTAGCATTATGTCACTGTTACAACTTATCCTAAAAATCAAAAAGAAATCCCACATTTTCTACTCATAAAATCTTCACTATTTTCCCCAAAGCATATCCTTTATTCCCACAGTTTCCCCTTTAAATTTGGTGTACAACTTCTTTTTAACCCCAGCAATTTATCTTCTAAACAGAATTCAGTTCATTTTACTCCTTTCTTTAGAATTAACAATCTCCGCCTCAGTTTTACTATATCTAGATTACCAAACAACCCCAATCATTATAAAATCCTAGTAAAACCCCTTTCAAATTAAACAAATTAAATCTTAAACCCCTCTCTTTTTTGACACATCTCATGTGGCAAAAAACTCAACATGCTCCACCCAAGCTTAACAAATTAAAAGGAAAAAAGGTTAGTCATTTCATTTCTCAGAACAGCTCAGCAATTCTCCTCTCCGGTGTTTTGCTCCAGCCCTGAAAACCTGTGTTTAAGGAACAAAATCAATTTAATCATCATGTCAAATCTTCTCCAACTCGTTGCTCCATTGAACTCTGGATCCTTGGAATTTCCTGAAAACAAAACCTGTAGTTTACATTTCATACTCAACTCTCCCTTTATGATCCCGTCTATGTCATAACAAAAATAAACTTGAACAGAACAGTTATTAATCCTGAGTTACCTCAGTTAATGGTAACTTGAATCTCATCAAACAATGTTTCCTTTTAGCATTTAGCATTCTCCCAACAATATAATGTAATCCCATAATCTAACCCCGTAAAAAGAAATTTTCTCAAAGCAAACATCAGCATCCCAAAATCAGCCTCCCAGATTTAAGTCTCCCACTTGTCCTGCCTATGGCAAAAGCAAAACAAAGCATCCTCTTTCTTTTCCTCACATGGTAAATTTGTCCACATTTATTCATTCCCACCTTAGTCCAGTCACTCACATTCACTCACATGCATTCACACATGATATTTTTGCTGATCTGCAGCCTTCTGCGCACGTCATCAGATGCTCCACATCAGCAAAATGAGCTCTATCATTCGTTTTATTTCGTTTTCCTGTTTAGGAAAATAGTTCTCTATACTTTTGACTGGATTGAATCGATACAATCCATTTTTAGACAGAGACTTGCCGCCAATCAGTCTCTGATTGTAATCAATTATAATTCTGTAAAGCCCACCTGATTTTTTGTACTTGGTAATTTTGTCAGCGCCGTCCGTTCACTCTCTTCCAGGCCTGCTTAGAACAAAAATGAAAAAGAGAGCTGATTATTAGCTCATCAAAGTACAAAACAAAATCACCTGACAGGTTTTTCCTGAGTGCACTACTACAAAAATTTTTGGGGCCCCTCTCAGACATATCCCTGTCTAATCAAACACCCTCTCTGGAAATAATCAAACACCCTCAAAAATCTGAAACAATCTTAAATTTCACCCATTCAACACACCGAAAACCTCGTCAAAAGATCAAAGACCGTTTGCACAATGTCACCCTTCCTCACTTTACCATGTGTTTTCATTCAGCACAAAATAAAACCCAATTTCAACAACGTATCATCCTTAAATTATAAATTTCCTGTCCAAATCTGCCCCTCTGAACAGACCTGACCACCGTAATCAAATATCCTGATACTTTACCATTATATATTTCTCCCAATACTCTTCAACAGCCCCGATCTCTCTTGAACTGAACAGAAAGCCTCCGACACACACGCACACAGGAAGTGTCTTTGTCACTCACTCACTCCAGCTAATTTGCATAAACCCACAGCTCAACAGCCAACTTAACAAGAGGAATACATGTTTAAACCTTATCACATCATTGAATTATTTTCATTTTCTTTCTATACTAATCACTTACTTTGATCAATCAGTGCAAGAGCACTCCTGAGTCACTCTTATAGACACTTTTCTTTTGTTTTTGTTTTTTCCATAACTCACTCCCTTGTCATACAGCTTCGTTTGAGTTATTCCACAACTCTATTTTATCCAAGTGTGTTTTAAGTGTATTTTCTCCAACATTCACACCATTTTAACACTCATGTAATTAGCAGGCTGATTTAATTACATATGTTTGTGTTCTTTGCCAAGTTTTAATCACTATCTATGCATTACTCTTCATGAGCTTATCTCTGTAAGGTTAGTGCCTTTTCTGTTTGTATGTGTGATTCTTATAAATGTCTCTTTATGATCTTTGTGATCTTGTAAATGTTTCTTTTGCAGTGTTTCAAACTCCTTTTGACAGGGTGTGTTTTCTCTCTTTGGCTCATCACTGGTCATTGTGAATGACATTTCCCTTCGTCTGTGCCCAGTGGCCTTACCTGTTAAATCCGTCTCCTCCAGTGACTCCAAGGTCACTCCGGGACTTAGGTTCGAGCAATCGTGACTGCGCCTTGCCTTAGGTTGTCCCAGGGTTTCGAGGTGGGATCTTACCCGTCATGGGCTGTCCAGCCTTCCATGCCCGCCTACTACAGGAGCCAACTGGGCAAGGGTGTTATCAGATCTAGGGGACACACTGGTTCTGGAAATTAAAGGAGTGTAAACTGCTTTCTTTATTAAACTTTCCAACAATAATTTCACATGTAACAGTTTGTGTATGTGCATTTTCAATTCATTAATGTAATTGTTAGTTCCTGTATTTATTTCTCTCAGTCTGTCTCTTTTCTAAAACCTGTAATTAATATAATTTTATTACTTTATTACTTTTTCTTAAAACATGCATTCGCTTCATCTTCTTAGAATTTAACTCTGTCTATTTCTCTGGGTGCTCCCCTGACATCATCAGTCACACACACCTTCCTCTCACACACACTTTTAAATAGAGCTCTTCCAAACATCAGGACAACTAACACTTCTCCACGGACAGGACCATTCTTTAGGTCAGTTTTATAGCATCAGTCACCCAATAATCTCTTAACTGGGTTTCCCAAGTACATATACTTATGTATTTTCAATCGGAAAAAATACACTCAACCTGTCATAACATCTCTCATGGATTTCTTGAATTAAAAGCACTTTCAAACTTTAAAACATCCTACTTTTCCTCACACAAGAAATATATTTCACACTCCTTTATTCCATACACACCTTTAAAAGTTCTAACCTCTTTAGTCATTCAGTAATCGTCTCACACACTGCCTTTTCTCTCTCAAACTGCCATTTTCCACTCACTCAGACAAATCATGCAGAGTCACTCAAATCAAATACTGACAGCATTCACACAGTTAAAATCACACAAAATACGCTTTCATACGAGTATTTTGGACATGCCTTCCATGATCAGAAAGAGCAAGTCAAAAGAAAAGAAAAGAAAACTGAAACCTCTCATCATCCTCACGGCTTCTCCCCACACACATAACTGAAAATGAACACACCAACATTTATGGCTCACGAACTATACATCTATCAAAATTCAGTCATTTACTATGCATCCACACTAATATATTCACACTGTATTTACACTCTCATAATAAGCAAAACCAACCTCTTATATACAGGCATTTAGCAAAAAGCTCAGTCCTCTCGAAAACTGAAACCACCCTCTCTGCGCGTCACTGCTGCTCATTTGCATTTACACACACAATCAGTGCACATCCGGCTGTGCATGACTAACACAGAGACTGATCCTACTCATAGATCTCATATTTTATATTACAGACGTCTTAAATTACAACTGCACAGATTTTTTTTTTTAGGCCTTTTCAACTCCTATGTAATTTCGATAATAGAACATAACGGCTCCAACCGATCAGTCCCAGACTTTTTGTGCTCAATTCACCAGGGCGGTCCCAGACTGTCCTGTCCAGATCTCTAAACCTAACTTAATTTGCCAGCATACCCAATAAGCGCAAAAATAGGAGACTCTAACTCCTAGCAATTTCAGAGGTTCCCAAGTTCTCTCCCGCTGTCGACGGTACTATCCCTACTCTTCAGGGTAGGCCAAGGGTCAGCGTCCTGCCCAGGTGCAAGCGTTACCAAGGAGAAAATGCGCTTCTTAACAGACGCCGCTGTCGTCCTAGAAAAATTTATAATAATTTGAAACAACAATCTACACCCAAAACAGGATTAAGATTAAGGACAACCCTCAACAGTTTTGGAGATTCCCGAGTCCTCCTCGAATGTTGCCCGAAACTATCCCTAGTCATCGCTAGGTGAAGGATAAATTTCTCTATCCAGCAGGGAGCGTCACCTCCGAGAAAGTTCTTAAGGGTTGCATAACCAATGGGACTTGAACCCACAAAATGACCAAATTCCCTATCATTCTAAAAGTTCACTTCGCAGTCCAACTGCTTTAATTCTCTTTTCATTCCTTTATTCTCATTACTCAGTACTGTCACTTATAAACTTCCATTTCATTATCATTACTTCAACCGGTAAACTTCATGAAAACTTCACCAAAATTAAAAACAGACATTCACCAGTAATTTTCAGTGAGTAGACTTTAATTTGACATGTCCAATCTAGCACATTTTGGAAAATTCAACAGGTATGTGCCTTACCTTTGTTTAAGCCGGCTTATGTCCACTCACTTCAGACCACTGACTCCTATCTGCCCATCCAATCACCACAGACCCTGGATCTCTCCATCTACACCAAAATTAATTCCCTCTCTTCACCGGAACGAGCCCCCAAATGTTAGGGTTCAATATTGAGAGAAGAATCCATAAATAACCACAGATCCAGGCGTGTGCAATTTAGACGGCATTTTAATGAATACACACGTGCGGAGTCCGAACGCTGTACAGATTCAGCGTCGAACTGAACTTACAATAATTAGACAAAGGTTTTATAGAGGTGAGCATTGTACCACCCCCTCTTCTGTTGTTAGGCAGATTTAATACAGCATACGTCAGCTCCAAAACCACAAATGTTCTGTCAACAACCTTTAACATAGTTTTAAAGAACATTGTCTTCGGTCGGTGCTTCCCTCAGCTCGTCTTAAGCTGTCGCTTCCCTGTGGGAGATCTGTTGCACTTCCTCTAAGTACGTCGGCACAATTCTGCATTTGCAGCAAAACACATCTTCACTTCTTGCTTACCAAAATAGATCTATTATGGTGTGTATGTGTGTGTCTGCAGTGTATGCTATGTATGTGTCATGACCTCTCCTGCACTCCGGCTCACCTCACACCCCTCGTCCTAGCCAGACATAAGGCCTGTGCTCGTGCACAGCTGAACTATGTGTGACTTCTAAATGTCACACTCAAATGATGATACTCAAACCATGAAGGAAACTTACTCAAACTGAACATAAATGAACTTAAGACTTACTCAAAAGGATATAAGTGATAAATGATACAAACTTAACTCTTAGCTCTAAAGAATATAAGGATATAAGGATATAACTCCAGGCATATGTCATGTAAGCAGGTGTGTTGCAATTCCTTTCAGAGCTCCTGTTCTCCTCACCTTGTATTGGCAGATCATAACGCCTGCCAAGAGTTTCTGACCTTCACTTGACCAGGAGCCACAGCTCTTTAATAAGCTCAAATGCAATCATGTATAAAAGATTAAAATCATTTTCATAACACAGGTTTTCCTTCTCAGATCTGCCAATAGGTTTGCTCCTCCTAATATAGTCTAAAAGCAACCCCAAGCAAAACAATTTGAACTTTCCCCTATCAGTGATCCCTCTAAGTGTGTGTGTATATCTCGCTCATCTGTGGGTGCACAGAGTGTGCATCTGCTCTCTGAACAGTTTCACTTCTGCAAAAGCATGGCTTGCAGACGCATTTCCTGTCAGCCTGCAGTCAGCTTCTCACCCACTGAAGACTTCAGTATAAAAATACAAAAACACCCAAAAGCCCCAAAACTATAGACCCAACTCAACAATCTGAAGTGAAAATAAAATAATAAATCAAAATGACAAAACATAATACTTCCTCCTCCACACTAGCATGACGGAGTTTCTACTGTATACAGCTGGGTGGGTGCTATGTTACTGATGTTGAACTTTATTTTGTTCATAAGGTTAATTATTAGAGTTGCCAACCGTCCCGTAAAAAACAGAATCGTCTGGTATTCAGAGAAAATATTACGCGTTTCGTACTGAGGTGAAAAGGAACACAGTTTGTCCCGGACTTCAGCTACAATGAAAAAGACACAAAGCTGAAGTTGCACAGCTGCCTCTTCTTCTCTCATTCTCTCCTCTCCTGTTTCTACTTCAATCACGAAACTGATCAGTGATCAGCTGATCGGCTTTTCTCTCTTGTTTGTTTATCGCCCACTTTGCGCCAGAAAGAGGAAACCAGCGGATGTCGCGTTAAACAACAGCAGCACGTTTAAGCTTGATCAGCTGTTGTTAGAATTTATTTAATATTAATTTCTAGTATCAGCTGATGTTTGCTGGAGCCACAGCTGTAAAGCTGCTGGTCATGATATCGGTTTGGATATGTGGTGAGAGGGAAACATGCAGATGAAACCAGGAGATGTCCTTACTGAATCATCAGAGCTGAACAGGTGATGGAGAAACAGGTTTACCTTTTAGGTGACATGAATGAGTTGAAGGGAAGTTATGAACTGTTTCTGAGAGACAAATAACACCAGCATCCTTTTCTACGTAGCTGACAGCTGGTAACTGTGCAGGGGCGGGTCTAGCAAAGTTTTGCCAGGGGGCCAGGTAGGGCATTAACAGGGAAAGGGGGGGGACAAGGAAATACTTTTCTTTATTATTCTCATTTAAAATGTCTCGCTTTTAAAAAAAATAATTATCTGAGTCTTACAACAAACAATTGATAGATTGATACATATATACCATCAGAACAGTGTACATCACTGTCACAACAGTGTTTATTTTCATTCAAAGGCTTTATGATTTTTCCTATATGCCGGGACGATTGTTTTGTCCCAGTCCAGCTCTGTATGCAGCTCATCTGCAGTCTGGTGTTACCTACATCTTCCTATTCAGAAGGCAGAATTTCCAAGTTCTGAGTACAATCAAAAGCAACACGACTGCAGTTTTGTGTTGGATGTAAAAAGCAGGCTAGAATCATGGTGGCGGTCAATGACGGTCCAGGCGTGATTTCTCTCGTGGAAATGTGCACATTATTTTTTCCTTTCTATGGGTAGGTGGCACAGTGCACTTGTGGCAAGTAAGCAAGCTAGAAGACTGGCAATCTGGCTGGGTATCCAGTTACGGAAGCAACACATTAACAAGAGAATTCTGAGTAAAACCAAAGTTACTTTCCCTAGTAACTAGTTACTTTG